>NC_069500.1:597516460-597681460 GCF_027579735.1 Bombina bombina
CTAACTTTGACCCCCCAAAATCTGTTACACATCTACAACTACCAAAAAACACCTATGCTAAATAGCTTCTAAATTTTGTCCTGAGTTTAGAAATACCCAATGTTTACATGTTCTTTGTTTTTTTGCAAGTTATAGGGCCATAAATACAAGTAGCACTTTGCTATTTCCAAACCATTTTTTTTTTTTTCAAAATTAGCGCTAGTTACATTGGAACACTAATATCTTTCCAGAATCCCTGAGTATCCATTAACAGTATTGATCTAGGCCCATTTTAGTATATTTCATGCCACCATTTCACAGCCAAATGCGATCAAATACAAAAAATTGTTCACGTTTTCACAAACTTTAGATTTCTCACTGAAATTATTTACCAACAGCTTGTGCAGTTATGGCACAAATGGTTGTGAAAGAAAGTCTGCCAGTACTAAAATAAAAGGTATAGTTGGGCTTTTTTTTTTTTTTATAGCATATTTACATATGCTGCTGTGTAGGATCCCCCTTAGCCCCCAACCTCACTGATCCCCCACCAAACAGCTCTCTAACCCTCCCCCTCTACCTTAATGGGTGCCATCTGGGGTACTGGCAGTACCCAGTTTAGAAAAAAATTATGTTTTTTTTTTTAATTTTTTTTGCCCTTTTCTGTAGTGTATCTTTCCCCCACCCCTCCCAGATCCCTTAGATTGTTTTTTTAATCGTAAATCCCCCCTTTTCTCCCACTTATTTACATTAAATATTTCTGTAGTGTAGCTTCGCTCCCGCCCCGTGCACACGTCCGCCGCACACGTGTGTCCGTGTGCCGTGCGCGCCCTGTCGGCCGCGCCCTGTCGGCCCCGCCCCCTCCACATCACACGGTCCATTGATGGCCGCCCATCCGCCTCCCAAGTAGGCTCCCACCCACCAACGATACTGGCCATCGATGTCCCATGCAGGGTTATTGCAGGATGCCTCGATATCGAGGCATCACTGCAATAACTAAAAGCGGCTGGAAGCGAGCAGGATCGCTTCCAGCTGCTTTCCAGACCGAGGACGTGCAGGGTACGTCCTCAGGCGTTAACTGTTTTTTTTTTTTAGAGGACGTACCCTGCACTTCCTCGGTCATTAAGGGGTTATGCGGGTAGACGTAGGGGTCAGAAGGCTAATACGTCTTTCTGGTTAAGGAGTATTATCAGCTTAGCTTACAAGACCGCGCACAGCAGCCGCCTGAGGATAACGGCCCATTCCACTATAGCAGTTGTTTCTTCCTGGGCTTTTAAGAACTAAGCTGCTATGGATCCAATTTGTAAGGCGGCTACCTGGTCCTCCTTACATACTTTTTCTAAATTTTAAAAATTTTATATGTTTGCTTCGGCTGAAGCAGCTTTTGGGAGAAAGGTGTTGCAGACTGGGGTGCCCTCAGTTTAGACTCTGCCTTTTTCTTCTTTCTTCCCGTTATTCTTGCAGTGTCCTCTGGAGCTTGGGTATTGTTTTCCCAACATTAAAGAATGAAGTCGTGGACTCTCCCTGCCTTTTGGAGAAAACAAAATTTATGCTTACCAGATAAATTCCTTTCTTTCCTGGCAGAGAGAGTCCATGACCCTCCCCGTAAGCTTTTTCTTGAATGGCCCCCTTTTTGTTTTTCTTCTGGCACTTTTATACCCTGATGTTTCTCTTACTTTTCCTCGTTCCCTCTGCAGAATGACTGGGGTGATGGGGGGAAGTGGGAGAGGGATTTCTTTCATGTAATTAGCAAGAGTCCATGAGCTAGTGACGTATGGGATATACATTCCTACCAGGAGGGGCAAAGTTTCCCAAACCTCAAAATGCCTATAAATACACCCCTCACCACATCCACAAATCAGTTTTACAAACTTTGCCTCCTATGGAGGTGGTGAAGTAAGTTTGTGCTAGATTCTACGTTGATATGCGCTCCGCAGCAGGTTGGAGCCCGGTTTTCCTCTCAGCGTGCAGTGAATGTCAGAGGGATGTGAGGAGAGTATTGCCTATTTGAATGCAGTGATCTCCTTCTACGGGGTCTATTTCATAGGTTCTCTGTTATCGGTCGTAGAGATTCATCTCTTACCTCCCTTTTCAGATCGACGATTTACTCTTATATATACCATTTCCTCTACTGATTCTCGTTTCAGTACTGGTTTGGCTTTCTACTACATGTAGATGAGTGTCCTGGGGTAAGTAAGTCTTATTTTCTGTGACACTCTAAGCTATGGTTGGGCACTTTTATATAAAGTTCTAAATATATGTATTCAAACATTTATTTGCCTTGACTCAGGATGTTCAACGTTCCTTATTTCAGACAGTCAGTTTCATATTCGGGATAATGCATATGAATAAATCTTTTTTTCTTACCTTAAAAATTTGACTTTTCCCTGTGGGCTGTTAGGCTCACGGGGGCTGAAAATGCTTCATTTTATTGCGTCATTCTTGGCGCGGACTTTTTTGGCGCAAAAATTTTTTTTGGTTTCCGGCTTCATATGTGTCGCCGGAAGTTGCGTCATTTTTGACATTTTTTGGGCCAAAGGTGTCGGCGTTCCGGATGTGGCGTCATTTTGGCGCCAAAAGCATTTAGGCACCAAATAATGTGGCCGTCTTTTTTGGCGCTAAAAAAATATGGGCGTCACTATTGTCTCCACATTATTTAAGTCTCATTATTTTGTGCTTCTGGTTGCTAGAAGCTTGTTCACTGGCATTTTTTTCCCATTCCTGAAACTGTCATTTAAGGAATTTGATCAATTTTGCTTTATATGTTGTTTTTTCTATTACATATTGCAAGATGTCCCACGTTGAAGCTGAGTCAGAAGATACTTCTGGAAATTTCCTGCCTGGTGCTGGAGCTACCAAAGCTAAGTGTATCTGCTGTAAACTTTTGGTATCTGTTCCTCCAGCTGTTGTTTGTACTGTTTGTCATGACAAACTTGCTAATGCAGATAATATTTCCTTTAGTACTGTTACATTACCTGTTGCTGTTCCGTCAACATCTAATACTCAGAGTGTTCCTGATAACATAAGAGATTTTGTTTCTAAATCCATTAAGAAGGCTATGTCTGTTATTCCTCCTTCTAGTAAACGTAAAAAGTCTTTTAAAACTTCTCATTTTTCAGATGAATTTTTAAATGAACATCATCATTCTGATACTGATATTGGTTCTTCTGATTCAGAGGATTCTGTCTCAGAGGTTGATGCTGATAAATCTTCATTTCTTTCATGTAATTAGCAAGAGTCCATGAGCTAGTGACGTATGGGATATACATTCCTACCAGGAGGGGCAAAGTTTCCCAAACCTCAAAATGCCTATAAATACACCCCTCACCACACCCACAAATCAGTTTTACAAACTTTGCCTCCTATGGAGGTGGTGATGAGATTACCGATCAATATTTTGGAACTCCGTGCAATTTTCAGAGCTCTTCAGTCATGGCCTCTTCTAAAGAGAGAATCGTTCATTTGTTTTCAGACAGACAATGTCACAACTGTGGCATACATCAATCATCAAGGAGGGACTCACAGTCCTCTGGCTATAAAGGAAGTATCTCGAATTCTGGTATGGGCGGAATCCAGCTCCTGTCTAGTTTCTGCGGTTCATATCCCAGGTATAGACAATTGGGAAGCGGATTATCTCAGCCGCCAAACGTTACATCCGGGCGAATGGTCTCTTCACCCAGAGGTATTTCTTCAGATTGTTCAAATGTGGGGACTTCCAGAAATAGATCTGATGGCCTCCGATCTAAACAAGAAACTTCCCAGGTATCTGTCCAGATCCAGGGATCCTCAGGCGGAAGCAGTGGATGCATTGTCACTTCCTTGGAAGTATCATCCTGCCTATATTTTTCCGCCTCTAGTTCTTCATCCAAGAGTAATCTCCAAGATTCTGAAGGAATGCTCGTTTGTTCTGCTGGTAGCTCCAGCATGGCCTCACAGGTTTTGGTATGCGGATCTTGTCCGGATGGCCTCTTGCCAACCGTGGACTCTTCCGTTAAGACCAGACCTTTTGTCGCAAGGTCCTTTTTTCCATCAGGATCTCAAATCCTTAAATTTAAAGGTATGGAGATTGAACGCTTGATTCTTAGTCAAAGAGGTTTCTCTGACTCTGTGATTCATACTATGTTACAGGCTCGTAAATCTGTATCTAGGGAGATATATTATAGAGTCTGGAAGACTTATATTTCTTGCTGTCTTTCTCGTCATTTTTCCTGGCATTCTTTTAGAATTCCGAGAATTTTACAGTTTCTTCAGGATGGTTTGGATAAAGGTTTGTCTGCAAGTTCCTTGAAATGACAAATCTCTGCTCTTTCTGTTCTTTTTCACAGAAAGATTGCTAATCTTCCTGATATTCATTGTTTTGTACAAGCTTTGGTTCGTATAAAACCTGTCATTAAGTCAATTTCTCCTCCTTGGAGTTTGAATTTGGTTCTGGGGGCTCTTCAAGCTCCTCCGTTTGAACCTATGCATTCGTTGGACATCAAATTACTTTCTTGGAAAGTTTTGTTCCTTTTGGCTATCTCTTCTGCCAGACGAGTTTCTGAATTATCTGCTCTTTCTTGTGAGTCTCCTTTTCTGATTTTTCATCAGGATAAGGCGGTGTTGCGAACTTCTTTTAAATTTTTACCTAAGGTTGTGAATTCTAACAACATTAGTAGAGAAATTGTGGTTCCTTCATTGTGTCCTAATCCTAAGAATTCTAAGGAGAGATCATTGCATTCGTTGGATGTTGTTAGAGCTTTGAAATATTATGTTGAAGCTACTAAGAATTTCCAAAAGACTTCTAGTCTATTTGTTATCTTTTCCGGTTCTAGGAAAGGTCAGAAGGCCTCTGCCATTTCTTTGGCATCTTGGTTGAAATCTTTAATTCATCATGCTTATGTCGAGTCGGGTAAAACTCCGCCTCAAAGGATTACAGCTCATTCTACTAGGTCAGTTTCTACTTCCTGGGCGTTTAGGAATGATGCTTCAGTTGATCAGATTTGCAAAGCAGCAACTTGGTCTTCTTTGCATACTTTTACTAAATTCTACCATTTTGATGTGTTTTCTTCTTCTGAAGCAGTTTTTGGTAGAAAAGTACTTCAGGCAGCTGTTTCAGTTTGAATCTTCTGCTTATAATTTCAGTTTTTTTCATTATAAAATTTAAACTTTATTTTGGGTGTGGATTATTTTTCAGCGGAATTGGCTGTCTTTATTTTATCCCTCCCTCTCTAGTGACTCTTGCATGGAAAGATCCACATCTTGGGTAGTCATTATCCCATACGTCACTAGCTCATGGACTCTTGCTAATTACATGAAAGAAAACATAATTTATGTAAGAACTTACCTGATAAATTCATTTCTTTCATATTAGCAAGAGTCCATGAGGCCCACCCTTTTTTGTGGTGGTTATGATTTTTTTGTATAAAGCACAATTATTCCAATTCCTTATTTTTTATGCTTTCGCACTTTTTTCGTATCACCCCACTTCTTGGCTATTCGTTAAACTGATTTGTGGGTGTGGTGAGGGGTGTATTTATAGGCATTTTGAGGTTTGGGAAACTTTGCCCCTCCTGGTCGGAATGTATATCCCATACGTCACTAGCTCATGGACTCTTGCTAATATGAAAGAAATGAATTTATCAGGTAAGTTCTTACATAAATTATGTTTTTTGGTGCAAAAATTTCGTCATTTACGGTGCCGTAGTTGACGCCGGAAGTTGTATTCTGTTTAAACGCCATTTTTGACGCATGTGTATTCAGACATTTTTTTGCGCCAAAAAATGTGGGCGTCGGTTTTGGCGTCAGAGGATGTGGCGTCATACTTGGCGCCAAATATATGGGCGTTGAATTTAGCGCCAATAATGTGGGTGTCATATTTGGCGCCAAAAAATGTGGGCGTATTTTTTGTTCCACTTTTTTTCCTCACATTATTTAAACCTCACTTTTTTATTGCTTCTGGTTTCTAGAAGCTTATTATTTTGCATTCTTTTCCCATTTCCTGAAACTGTCATTTAAGGAATTTGATAATTTTGCTTTAAATATTGTTTTTTTTCTATTACATATTGCAAGATTTCACTGTTCCTGTTTCAAAACAATCTAAGGGATTCCTGTTGACTGAGTTCAGTCCTACCAAAGCTAAGTTAATTTATTTTAAATGTTATGAATGTTTATCTTTAGCTATGGTTTGTAATAGTTATCATGATAAACTTTTACATGCAGAATCCATTAGTATTTATGCTTTATATATTGCTATTCTTTTTACATCTTATGTACAAGAAATATTTAGAAGATTTATAAGAATAGTTTTCTGATTCTATTTTAAAGGCTTTGTCTGACATCGTGCCTTCTAATAAAATTTTTAGGTCTTTTTCAAACTTCTTTTTTAATTATTGAAGTTTCAAATGACCAACAACATACTGATTTATCCTTCTCTGATGATGTTTTTTCTCATTCAGAATTTTCTTCATTAGATATTGACACTAACAAATCTATTTTTTTTTTATTTTTTTTATTAAAGTACATTTGTTCTTCGTTGAAAAGGTGTTGATTATTTTGGATATTAATGTAACTAGTTCTTTTTCAAGACTAGCTAACACTATTTCTGCTTATTTATTCTTCTGTGTTTTCAGAGGTTTTTTTCCAGTTCCGCATACTAGGGAATGGAATAAGCTGAGAATTTTCTTTTATTCCTTCTTCAAAGGTTTTAAACTATATTCTTTGCCGGCAGTTAAATTCAATTTGGAGGGTTCTCCAATTTATTGGGGCTATCTCTACTTCTACTAATTATGCTATTGTTTCTATAGCAAAATAGTATTTCTTTCATGTAATTAACAAGAGTCCATGAGCTAGTGACGTATGGGATATACATTCCTACCAGGAGGGGCAAAGTTTCCCAAACCTTAAAATGCCTATAAATACACCCCTCACCACACCCACAAATCAGTTTTACAAACTTTGCCTCCAAGGGAGGTGGTGAAGTAAGTTTGTGCTAGATTCTACGTTGATATGCGCTCCGCAGCAAGTTGGAGCCCGGTTTTCCTCTCAGCGTGCAGTGAATGTCAGAGGGATGTGAAGAGAGTATTGCCTATTGAATGCAGTGATCTCCTTCTACGGGGTCTATTTCATAAGGTTCTCTGTTATCGGTCGTAGAGATTCATCTCTTACCTCCCTTTTCAGATCGACGATATACTCTTATATTTACCATTTCCTCTACTGATTCTCGTTTCAGTACTGGTTTGGCTTTCTACAAACATGTAGATGAGTGTCCTGGGGTAAGTAAGTCTTATTTTCTGTGACACTCTAAGCTATGGTTGGGCACTTTATTTATAAAGTTCTAAATATATGTATTCAAACATTTATTTGCCTTGACTCAGAATGTTCAACTTTCCTTATTTCCAGACAGTCAGTTTCATATTTGGGATTATGCATTGAATTATCATATTTTTTCTTACCTCAAAAATTTGACTTTTTTCCCTGTGGGCTGTTAGGCTCGCGGGGGCTGAAAATGCTTCATTTTATTGCGTCATTCTTGGCGCAGACTTTTTTGGCGCAAAAATTCTTTTCCGTTTCCGGCGTCATACGTGTCGCCGGAAGTTGCGTCATTTTTTGACGTTATTTTGCGCCAAAAATGTCGGCGTTCCGGATGTGGCGTCATTTTTGGCGCCAAAAGCATTTAGGCGCCAAATAATGTGGGCGTCTTATTTGCCGCTAAAAAATATGGGCGTCGCTTTTGTCTCCACATTATTTCAGTCTCATTTTTCATTTGCTTCTGGTTGCTAGAAGCTTGATGTTTGGCATTTTTTCCCATTCCTGAAACTGTCTTATAAGGAATTTGATCTATTTTGCTTTATATGTTGTTTTTTCTCTTACATATTGCAAGATGTCTCACGTTGCATCTGAGCCAGAAGATACTACAGGAAAACCACTGCCTGCTGGATCTACCAAAGCTAAGTGTATCTGCTGTAAACTTTTGGTAGCTATTCCTCCAGCTGTTGTTTGTAATAATTGTCATGACAAACTTGTTAAAGCAGATAATATTTCCTTTAGTGATGTACCATTGCCTGTTGCAGTTCCCTCAACATCTAAGGTGCAGAATGTTCCTGATAACATAAGAGATTTTGTTTCTGAATCCATAAAGAAGGCTTTGTCTGTTATTTCTCCTTCTAGTAAACGTAAAAAGTCTTTTAAATCTTCTCTCTCTACAGATGAATTTTTAAATGAACACCATCATTCTGATTCTTTGGACTCTTCTGGTTCAGAGGATTCTATCTCAGAGATTGATGCTGATAAATCTTCATATTTATTTAAGATGGAATTTATTCGCTCTTTACTTAAAGAAGTACTAATTGCTTTAGAAATAGAGGATTCTAGTCCTCTTGATACTAATTCTATACGTTTGGATAAGGTTTTTAAAGCTCCTGCGGTTATTCCAGAAGTCTTTCCTGTTCCTAATGCTATTTCTGCAGTAATTTCCAAGGAATGGGATAAATTGGGTAATTCATTTACTCCTTCTAAACGTTTTAAGCAATTATATCCTGTTCCGCCTGACAGGTTAGAATTTTGGGACAAAATCCCTAAAGTTGATGGGGCTATTTCTACCCTTGCTAAACGTACTACCATTCCTACGTCAGATGGTACCTCGTTTAAGGATCCTTTAGATAGAAAAATTGAATCTTTTCTAAGAAAAGCTTATCTATGTTCAGGTAATCTTCTTAGACCTGCTATATCATTGGCTGATGTTGCTGCAGCTTCAACTTTTTGGTTGGAAACTCTAGCGCAACAAGTAACAAATTGTGATTCTCATGATATTATTATTCTTCTCCAGCATGCTAATAATTTCATCTGTGATGCCATTTTTGATATTATTAGAGTTGATGTTAGGTTTATGTCTCTGGCTATCTTAGCCAGAAGAGCTTTATGGCTTAAGACCTGGAATGCTGATATGGCTTCTAAATCAACTCTACTTTCCATTTCTTTCCAGGGAAACAAATTATTTGGTTCTCAGTTGGATTCTATTATTTCAACTGTTACTGGTGGGAAAGGAACTTTTTTACCACAGGATAAAAAGTCTAAAGGTAAAAACAGGGCTAACAATCGTTTTCGTTCCTTTCGTTTCAACAAAGAACAAAAGCCTGATCCTTCGTCCTCAGGAGCAGTTTCAGTTTGGAAACCATCTCCAGTCTGGAATAAATCCAAGCCTGCTAGAAAGGCAAAGCCTGCTTCTAAGTTCACATGAAGGTACGGCCCTCATTCCAGTTCAGCTGGTAGGGGGGCAGGTTACGTTTTTTCAAAGAAATTTGGATCAATTCTGTTCACAATCTTTGGATTCAGAACATTGTTTCAGAAGGGTACAGAATTGGTTTCAAGATGAGACCTCCTGCAAAGAGATTTTTTCTTTCCCATGTCCCAGTAAATCCAGTGAAAGCTCAAGCATTTCTGAATTGTGTTTCAGATCTAGAGTTGGCTGGAGTAATTATGCCAGTTCCAGTTCCGGAACAGGGGATGGGGGTTTTATTCAAATCTCTTCATTGTACCAAAGAAGGAGAATTCCTTCAGACCAGTTCTGGATCTAAAATTATTGAATCGTTATGTAAGGATACCAACGTTCAAGATGGTAACTGTAAGGACTATATTGCCTTTTGTTCAGCAAGGGAATTATATGTCCACAATAGATTTACAAGATGCATATCTGCATATTCCGATTCATCCAGATCATTATCAGTTCCTGAGATTCTCTTTTCTAGACAAGCATTACCAATTTGTGGCTCTACCGTTTGGCCTTGCTACAGCTCCAAGAATTTTCACAAAGATTCTCGGTGCCCTTCTGTCTGTAATCAGAGAACAGGGTATTGTGGTATTTCCTTATTTGGACGATATCTTGGTACTTGCTCAGTCTTTACATTTAGCAGAGTCTCATACGAATCGACTTGTGTTGTTTCTTCAAGATCATGGTTGGAGGATCAATTTACCAAAAAGTTCTTTGATTCCTCAAACAAGGGTAACCTTTCTGGGTTTCCAGATAGATTCAGTGTCCATGACTCTGTCTTTAACAGACAAGAGACGTCTAAAATTGATTACAGCTTGTCGAAACCTTCAGTCTCAATCATTCCCTTCGGTAGCCTTATGCATGGAAATTCTAGGTCTTATGACTGCTGCATCGGACGCGATCCCCTTTGCTCGTTTTCACATGCGACCTCTTCAGCTCTGTATGCTGAACCAATGGTGCAGGGATTACACGAAGATATATCAATTAATATCTTTAAAACCGATTGTTCGGCACTCTCTAACGTGGTGGACAGATCACCTTCGTTTAATTCAGGGGGCTTCTTTTGTTCTTCCGACCTGGACTGTAATTTCAACAGATGCAAGTCTCACAGGTTGGGGAGCTGTGTGGAGATCTCTGACGGCACAAGGAGTTTGGGAATCTCAGGAGGTGAGATTACCGATCAATATCTTGGAACTCCGTGCAGTTTTCAGAGCTCTTCAGTTTTGGCCTCTTCTGAAGAGAGAATCGTTCATTTGTTTTCAGACAGACAATGTCACAACTGTGGCATACATCAATCATCAAGGAGGGACTCACAGTCCTCTGGCTATGAAAGAAGTATCTCGAATTTTGGTTTGGGCGGAATCCAGCTCCTGTCTAATCTCTGCGGTTCATATCCCAGGTGTAGACAATTGGGAAGCGGATTATCTCAGTCGCCAAACGTTGCATCCGGGCGAATGGTCTCTTCACCCAGAGGTATTTCTTCAGATTGTTCAAATGTGGGGGCTCCCAGAGATAGATCTGATGGCCTCTCATCTAAACAAGAAACTTCCCAGGTATCTGTCCAGATCCCGGGATCCTCAGGCGGAGGCAGTGGATGCATTATCACTTCCTTGGAAGTATCATCCTGCCTATATCTTTCCGCCTCTAGTTCTTCTTCCAAGAGTAATCTCCAAGATTCTGAGGGAATGCTCGTTTGTTCTGCTAATAGCTCCGGCATGGCCTCACAGGTTTTGGTATGCGGATCTTGTCCGGATGGCATCTTGCCAACCATGGACTCTTCCGTTAAGACCAGACCTTCTGTCACAAGGTCCTTTTTTCCATCCGGATCTGAAATCCTTAAATTTAAAGGTATGGAGATTGAACGCTTGATTCTTGGTCAAAGAGGTTTCTCTGACTCCGTGATTAATACTATGTTACAGGCTCGTAAATCTGTATCTCGAGAGATATATTATAGAGTCTGGAAGACTTATATTTCTTGGTGTCTTTCTCATCATTTTTCTTGGCATTCTTTTAGAATACCGAGAATTTTACAGTTTCTTCAGGATGGTTTAGATAAGGGTTTGTCCGCAAGTTCTTTGAAAGGACAAATCTCCGCTCTTTCTGTTCTTTTTCACAGAAAGATTGCTTTTCTTCCTGATATTCATTGTTTTGTACAAGCTTTGGTTCGTATAAAACCTGTCATTAAGTCAATTTCTCCTCCTTGGAGTTTGAATTTGGTTCTGGGAGCTCTTCAAGCTCCTCCGTTTGAACCTATGCATTCATTGGACATTAAATTACTTTCTTGGAAAGTTTTGTTCCTTTTGGCCATCTCTTCTGCTAGAAGAGTTTCTGAATTATCTGCTCTTTCTTGTGAGTCTCCTTTTCTGATTTTTCATCAGGATAAGGCGGTGTTGCGAACTTCTTTTGAATTTTTACCTAAAGTTGTGAATTCCAACAACATTAGTAGAGAAATTGTGGTTCCTTCATTATGTCCTAATCCTAAGAATTCTAAGGAGAAATCGTTGCATTCTTTGGATGTTGTTAGAGCTTTGAAATATTATGTTGAAGCTACGAAATCTTTCCGTAAGACTTCTAGTCTATTTGTTATCTTTTCCGGTTCTAGGAAAGGCCAGAAAGCTTCTGCCATTTCTTTGGCATCTTGGTTGAAATCTTTAATTCATCTTGCCTATGTTGAGTCGGGTAAAATTCCGCCTCAGAGAATTACAGCTCATTCTACTAGGTCAGTATCTACTTCCTGGGCGTTTAGGAATGAAGCTTCGGTTGACCAGATCTGCAAAGCAGCAACTTGGTCCTCTTTGCATACTTTTACTAAATTCTACCATTTTGATGTATTTTCTTCTTCTGAAGCAGTTTTTGGTAGAAAAGTTCTTCAGGCAGCAGTTTCAGTTTGAATCTTCTGCTTATGTTTTTTGTTAAACTTTATTTTGGGTGTGGATTATTTTCAGCAGGAATTGGCTGTCTTTATTTTATCCCTCCCTCTCTAGTGACTCTTGTGTGGAAAGATCCACATCTTGGGTAGTCATTATCCCATACGTCACTAGCTCATGGACTCTTGTTAATTACATGAAAGAAAACATAATTTATGTAAGAACTTACCTGATAAATTCATTTCTTTCATATTAACAAGAGTCCATGAGGCCCACCCTTTTTTGTGGTGGTTATGATTTTTTTGTATAAAGCACAATTATTCCAATTCCTTATTTTATATGCTTCGCACTTTTTTTCTTATCACCCCACTTCTTGGCTATTCGTTAAACTGATTTGTGGGTGTGGTGAGGGGTGTATTTATAGGCATTTTAAGGTTTGGGAAACTTTGCCCCTCCTGGTAGGAATGTATATCCCATACGTCACTAGCTCATGGACTCTTGTTAATATGAAAGAAATGAATTTATCAGGTAAGTTCTTACATAAATTATGTTTTATTTTCCTTTAGATGGTTGTATCTTATTTATGGAAAATTATTTAGTTTCAGGTACTTTTCTTGGACCTGTGATTTATTTGTATGATGTTGCAATTGCTTCATTTTTTCTGTTTACTTTAAGATCAGGTATCAGATTATGATTTATTTTAGCATTGTTAAAGGGACAAAATTTACTAAACTAGGTGCTGTTGCATTTGTCTTGTTGTTTTGCATTTATTGATTATGCAAGTCCAGTGTATTGACTGGTCCTTTAACTGGACTATCATGCTAATAATTTCATTTGTGTATTTATTTTATTGAATATTTTCGCAAATGAGGTTTAATCTATGTCTTTAGCTGTTTTAGCTAGAAGAATTTTGTGATTTCTAAAAATCCATATTTCTTTTTGTCACAAATATCTCAGGATTCAGCTCCTAAGGAGTTAACTTTGTGCAGCTTGCACTCAAAACAGTTATTTGTTTTCAAGAAGAATTGTGTTTGTATTTTCTTTGAAGTGCCAGAACCCTCTAACTAGCCACCAAATGCTAGTGTGTATGCATTGAGTCATAAAATCACTGAAGCTCTTAGTCACAGAGATACACAGGATAAAGTTTATGGCTTAAGCTGTCAATAGAATGCATGATGCAAAACAGGCCCTTCATTACAAAAACTGACCAGGTCACTGACAGGACATTGGTATATTATGTACCTATGTGGGTTAAAAGTGTTATAACTTTAACGGCAGGTAAATATGACAACCTATGGCATATTTGATATCAAACTGGTTCTCCCAATAAAACTAAGAGGTTCTAAATATGTAAATATAGAAATTTCTTACCTAGCAGGAATGATAATGGATTGTATAAATTCAGGCAAGAAATTTAGTCTATTGAAGTTTGTAAAGACAGTGGGGTTTCTTAGCCCGTCCAGGAGGGTGTGGTTAAGCAACATGATCTCTGAGAAGTAGGTTTAAGATTCTTATTTTTTAACAATAAGATTGTCATTCTTACAAGGGGAGCTGCTGTACAGAGTAAGGAGCCATCTTCTTCTGCCATTCCCCTGGCGCAAAGCTTGAAGACTAGGAAAGTATTCAATTCTGTTTTTCTCCTTTTTATTTTAAAATACTGTTTGCGTGTGTAATTTTATTTGTAACAACTTTTTATTAATAATGCATTGTGCATAATATTTTTGGCATAATAAATAATTCCTTTATTAAGTTTGGCCTTTGTCTAATAATTGAACCACTTTACTGAAAGAGACTGGAATATTAGAACTGTATAATTTTAGGTTATTTTCTGCTAAATTGTATTTCTAGAGTTAATGTGTAAAGTCTGGGGTTTTCCTTAAGATTTTCCCTTTAATACATTTTAAGTGGTGGCAGCATTTGAGCTATAGGTGACAGAAAAGGGGGCTGAAAACCCTTTCTGTGCCAAATAAGTGACTGGCGCAGGGTTGGATAACCTTGGTTTGTCACAAATTGGTGGGCAGCGGTGTAGATAATTTTTTTTATTATTAGATTTTAGTGCTTGTGGATTTGCTAGTGTGGAAATCCCGGTACTAAAAGAGATTGTTTCTTACAATTTCCAAAGGCTAAAACTCAGTGCATTATATAGTGACACATTGCAAACAGTCCCCTTCCCTATTCTCTGTTGTTCTTTTCTATTTTATTTTTGCTATGGAGGCATACGAGCAGCGATCTAAAGAGGCACTTATACTCCTATGCCAGGAGCGGGATATTCCAACACGTTCAAAGAACAAAGATTTACTAATACAAGCTCTTGTTGAATATGATAACAGCCAAATCACACCAGTTGAGGTCTCAGGAGAGATGTCTGCAGCTGGGGGCAGCGATTCATCAGAATCTGGGGATCCCTTGGACTGTTATTTGCAAACTGTTCTTAAACATATGGGCTCAGTGGATGCAAGTTTGCGCATGGAACTGATTACAAAGTTTTATGAAAGACAGGCTGCTGAACGACAAGCTGCTGTGGCTGAGAGACCGGCGTCTCTGGCAGCTGAGAGAGAGGCTCTGGCAGCTGAGAGACAGGCTGCTGAACGACAGGCAGAGAGAGAGTATCAGCTACAGCTTGCACGGTTGGAGAGAGGGATGGTCTCACCTGTTGTTAGTGAACCTAGAGACCCCCCTGCTCCCAGAGTGCGTGCAGAGAATTTTCCCACCCTGGAGCAAGATGGAGATGTGGATGTATTCCTGCGTAGCTTTGAGAAAGTGTACAGACAGTTCCAGTTGCCAAGGGAGCAGTGGGCCAAGTACCTTACCCCTGGCCTGAAAGGTCCTGCACTGGAGGCGTTTGCTGAACTACCCCCAGAGTTTGATCAGGACTATGATTCCATTAAAGCTGCCCTGCAGAGGAGATACAATCTTACTCCTGAAGTTTACCGAAAGAAATTCCGTTCCCTGCAGAAAGGTGTGTCGGAGAGCTATATTACAGCTGTTGGAAACTTGAGGACAGCCTTTAAACAGTGGGTCAGAGGATTAAAAGTTGCCACTATGGGGGAGCTGGAAGATTTGATTGTGAAGGAGCAATTTATGCAGCTGTGCCCAGCCGGAGTTCAAGAATGGGTTTTAGATCGGAAGCCCATAACAGCATTGGAAGCTGGCGAGCTGGCTGATTTTTACACAGCTAACAGGTCTCCAGAGAATGGGAGGAAATCCTTTTCTAAGGGGGGATCCACCTGTAAAGGAGCTGCTGCACGACCCCCCTTCACAAAGCCTGCTGTGCCTTTATCCAGTGTGTCTGCTCCCTCTGGGAAAGGAGGGGCGAGTGCTGCATCTGGGCAGGGGGATACCCGCAGATGTTTTATTTGCAACAAAGTGGGCCACATCAGCTCCACTTGCCCAGAGAGGATTAACTTGGGGCAATCAGATGGAGGGAGTAATCCCTCAGAAGTACCAGCATCTGTTTTGTTTGTTACCTGTCCAGAGGAAAACAACCATGAGAACCTGCAACCTGTGACTGTTGGAGATAAGGTAACCCTAGGGCTAAGGGACACAGGTGCAGAAGTGACTATGGTGCATCCAAAGCTAGTGAACTCTGAGAACATTATCCCTGGAAAGACTCTAGCAGTTAAAGGGATTGGGGGAATGAAACTTGCAGTGCCTATGGCACGTATATATCTTGATTGGGGTGTGGGGAGAGGTTTAAGAAATGTGGGGGTATCTGAAAATATTCCTAATGATGTTTTACTGGGTACTGATTTGGGTAGATTGTTATCTCTTTATGTGCCTGACAATGCTACATGTGACCTAGTGACATTAGTTGCAGACCCTTATGTGGAAAGGGCTGTGTGTAAAAATGCTCAGAGACATTATGACCAGGAGGGAGGACAGAGTGCATGTGTGCGCAGGGCTGTGCCTGAACTGGGGGTGTCTGTGCTGAGAGGTGAATCTGTGAGAGAAGAGACTGACTGGGGAGAACGACAGACAGACGGTGTGTGTCTTCCTGTACTTAAACCAGCAGTATCGGCAGAATTACCGTTAGCTGTTGGGGGAGAAAGGCAGATAGACTGTGTGGGTCTGTCTGTGCCGGAACCAAGTTTAGCTGTACGGGAAGAGCTTGTCTGTGAGAGAAGGCAGATGAGGGGTGCGTGTCTGTCTGTGATTGAATCAGTGTATTCTATAGAAGGAGGTGAGATTGACGGGGGAGAGAATGACTGGGTGACTGGGCCGCTGGATGATGTGTGCCAGTCTCTGCCAGGGACAATTCTGTACCCTGTGAAAAGACACAATAGTTGGGATAAATGGCAGAAGGAAGATGTGTGCTTGTCTGCACCAGTGTCAAAAGAATACCAGATTCTGTGTGATTATGCAAAGTGGCAGACTGACTGTGAGAGAGAGCAGGGGGGCAAACTAGCCCACTCTAGGACAGAAGCAGCAAAGCCACAGATTTCAGACTGTGTGGGGGAGGAGGGTACAGGATACTCTTTGAGGGACCCCCAGAATGAGTGTGAAAGATTGTGGGTGACAGAGACCCCAGTAACCTCAGCTGTGACCTATAAACAGACTGCACAGGCTAGGGGACAGAGACTGACACAGACTGCAGGCACAGGGGGGAGGAGTACAGAGAAGTGTATTTACACAGCCCCACCGTGCCATTCAGCAAATACACTGATAGATGTGCAGCATCAGTGTCCCCAGCAGTTAGAACCCACAGTGAGGAGAAGGGGGGCAGTTAGTCAACCCCCTACCAACCATAACAGAGTGCAGGAGTACAGGAATTCTACTCCAGTGGGAGGGCAAGAGCCTATGGTAGTTAAGTAGCAACTGACAGCACACAATATGCTTAGAGAGCACACCATAGGTAGCAAGACACTAGGTTTCACAGGCACCTCTGTAACAGGGGATGATGTGTTGTTCAGAGATAAGATGCCAATCTTATTGGGGGAGGTACCTGCAAAACCCAGAGATGCCATATTCACACAAAAACAGTTGCAGGAGTTTACTGCCAGAGAGGGAGTGTGTGAGATGGTCCATAATGTTCTTGTACTCACGCCCATGAGACAGAACAAACTAGAGGCTGCATGGGAGGGGCCCTGCAATATATTCAATCGGTTGGGTAGAGCAACTAGTGTGTCACTTTTAAAAGGAGGGCATCCTGCTGCCAAAACTGCTAGGTGCAATCTGTCTGGCAATGGTGTTCTCACTGCAAGGGGAAGCTCCTTTTGATACGCATCAGGAGTGGCTCGTAGCCACCCCCTTTTGCGTCTCTTATTGGGGGAGGTGTCACAAATATCTCAGGATTCAGCTCCTAAGGAGTTAACTTTGTGCAGCTTGCACTCAAAACAGTTATTTGTTTTCAAGAAGAATTGTGTTTGTATTTTCTTTGAAGTGCCAGAACCCTCTAACTAGCCACCAAATGCTAGTGTGTATGCATTGAGTCATAAAATCACTGAAGCTCTTAGTCACAGAGATACACAGGATAAAGTTTATGGCTTAAGCTGTCAATAGAATGCATGATGCAAAACAGGCCCTTCATTACAAAAACTGACCAGGTCACTGACAGGACATTGGTATATTATGTACCTATGTGGGTTAAAAGTGTTATAACTTTAACGGCAGGTAAATATGACAACCTATGGCATATTTGATATCAAACTGGTTCTCCCAATAAAACTAAGAGGTTCTAAATATGTAAATATAGAAATTTCTTACCTAGCAGGAATGATAATGGATTGTATAAATTCAGGCAAGAAATTTAGTCTATTGAAGTTTGTAAAGACAGTGGGGTTTCTTAGCCCGCCCAGGAGGGTGTGGTTAAGCAACATGATCTCTGAGAAGTAGGTTTAAGATTCTTATTTTTTAACAATAAGATTGTCATTCTTACAAGGGGAGCTGCTGTACAGAGTAAGGAGCCATCTTCTTCTGCCATTCCCCTGGCGCAAAGCTTGAAGACTAGGAAAGTATTCAATTCTGTTTTTCTCCTTTTTATTTTAAAATACTGTTTGCGTGTGTAATTTTATTTGTAACAACTTTTCATTAATAATGCATTGTGCATAATATTTTTGGCATAATAAATAATTCCTTTATTAAGTTTGGCCTTTGTCTAATAATTGAACCACTTTACTGAAAGAGACTGGAATATTAGAACTGTATAATTTTAGGTTATTTTCTGCTAAATTGTATTTCTAGAGTTAATGTGTAAAGTCTGGGGTTTTCCTTAAGATTTTCCCTTTAATAAATTTTAAGTGGTGGCAGCATTTGAGCTATAGGTGACAGAAAAGGGGGCTGAAAACCCTTTCTGTGCCAAATAAGTGACTGGCGCAGGGTTGGATAACCTTGGTTCGTCACACTTTTGTTCTAAGATAATCAATTATTTGTTTTATAATTGGATTCAATTCTTAACTGTTACTCTGGGCTTCAAGATTGAGTTCTAAGACTAAACTTTAAGCTTATACTAGTTTGGTTGTTCTTATTAAGGAATGAATTCCTGAATTCTTTCCCAAGTAACATGTTTTTAATTGGAAATTTTTCAGTTTGAAATCAGCTCCCTAAAATTGCGATGTACGTGCCGTATTCCAGCTTGGCTGGCAAGGGTCAGGTTAAGACTTTTTTGAAATTTATTTGGTTCTATTCAGTCCAAATTTCTTCAATTTTATTCCAGTAAGGCTAACACTTTCTTTAAGTGTGTTTCGGTCCTATATATTTTGGGTACTGTTGAAGCATGGCTGATCACCCGTGGGGTTCAAGCACTGCTCAGACCTGGAATCTTCTGGGTATTTCTTCCAGTTCCATTTTTAGGAACTGGGTTTTGGAGTTTTATTCAAACTATTCTGCCTTTTTTTGGTCAGTGATAGCATTATTTGTTTTCATTAGATACAATAAATGCATATTTTCATTTTTCTGTTTTCATTCAGATTATTTTCTGAGGATACGGAATCTCATATGATTCACTTTGTTCTTCCAAGACATAGTTAGAGGATCTTTTTTCAAAAGCTCTTGATTCCTCACACAAGGGTCACCTTTTTTAGGTTTCCAGATAGTTTGTGTCACTGTCTTTGTCTCTATCAGACAAGGGACAATTTTATTGGGTTCCGTCTATCGGTACCTTTAGTCTCTATTATTTCCTTCAGTTGCTATATATGCATAGAAGTTTTAGGTCTTATGGCCACAGCATTGGATTCAATTCTAGACATGTGCAATTCGTTTCGTTTCGATTCGGAAATTCGGAAAATTCGGCAAATTCGTCGATTCGGATCGAACCGAATTTCCGAATTAAAATTCTGCCGAATTTTCCGAATCTTACCGAATCGAACCGAATCGATTCGTAAATTCGGATGGCCATTGGGATTACACTAGTATTGTACAGTATGTTAGGTTAACACCTAATATACAGTATAATACTAGTCTAATCCCACCTAACACTTACCGAAATGCCGAGTTTACGAACCGAATCAAACCGAATCCAGCCGAATTTCTTCGAATCCGAATGAATCCGAAACGAATCCGAAACGAATCGATTCAGAATTTTCCGAATTTGAATCGATCCGAACCGAACTTTGAAAAATTCTGATCCGAACCGAACCGAATTTTTTCGCCATGCACATGTCTATTCAATTCCCTTTGCTCATTTTCAATAGAAAGAACCTTTCCAGTTTTTTATGCTGAATTATGGTGCAGGGATTCTAGGATTTCGCATTTTAAATCTTCGAATCCTAATATTTATCTCTCTTGATTTGGTGGTTAAGATCACCATCATTTAGTTCTACAGGTCTCTTCGTTTCTTTCAACCTGGACCATGATCTCTACAGATGTGAGTCTTTTTGGGTTGGGAGGCTGTCTGAGGATCTCTGTCAGCACAAGGGGTTGGAAATCTCAGGAGGCGAGATTACCATTTGATATTTTAGAACTCCGTGCTTTCTCAGAGTTTTTCAGTTAGTTTCTTTTTGAAGAAGAGACGTTTATTGTTTTTCAGACAATATCACAACTATGGTGTATGTCAATCATCAGGGTAGGACTATCAGTCCTTAGGCTGTGACAGAAGTGTCTCGGATATTAGCTTGGGCTAAATCCAGCTTCTATCTAAATTCTGTGTTTTTTTTCCCAGGTATAGATATTTGGGAAGCGGATTATCTCTGTTAATCAAGCTTACATCCGGGAGAATGGTCTTTCATACCCAGATATGTTTTTCAATTTTTCAGATGTGAGCATTTCTAGAAATAGATCTGTTGGCATCTCATCTGAATAAAGAACTTCCCAGGGGCCTATTCAGGTCCGGGGATCCTCAGGCGGAAGTAGTGTATGTATTGACATTTCTTTGGAATTATCTTTTTGCCTATTTCTTTCTGCCTCTAGTTCTTCTTCCAAAGTGATTTCCAAAATTCTTATGGAGTATTTGTTTGTTATGCTGGTGGCTCCAGCATGGCGCCTCAGGTTTTGGTATGCGGATCTCATTCGGATGGCCAGTTGCCAACCTTGGACACTTCCGTTTTAACCAGACTTTCTTTCTCAAGGCCCATTTTTTCCATCAGGATCTCAAATCATTAAATTTGAAGGGATGGAGATTGAACGCTTGATTTTTAGTCATAGAGGTTTCTCTGACTCATTGATTAATACTATGTTTCAGGCTTGTAAATCTGTCTCTAGAAAGAATTATTATTGAGTCTGGAAGACCTACTTTTCTTGGCATTCTTTTAAAATTCATAGAATTTTATTATTTTTTCAGGTTGGTTTGGATAAGGTTTTGTCTTCAGTTCTTTGTTAGGACAAATCTCTACTCTTTCTGTTCTTTTTTCACAGAAAGATTGCTAATCATACTGATATTCATTGTTTTGTACAGGCTTGGGTCCGTATCAAGCCTGTCATTAATTCAATCTCTACTCTTTGGAGTCTCAATTTGGTGCTGAGGGCTTTACAGGCTCCTCCGTTTGAAACTATGCATTCTCTGAACATTAAATTACTTTCTTGGAAAAGTATTGTTCCTTTTGGTTATTTATTCTGCTAGAAGAGTTTTTGAATTATCTGCTCGTTTTTGTGAATATCCTTTTCTGATTTTTCATCAGGATAAGGCAGTGTTACTTCCTGATATTCATCATTTTGTTCAGGTTTTGATTCGTATCAAACCTGCCATTAAGCCAATTTCTCCTCCTTGGAGTCTTAATTTGGTTCTGAAGGTTTTTCAGGCTCTTCTATTTGAGCATATGCTTGCTCTGGACATTAATTACTTTCATGGAAAGTATTGTTCTTTTTGGACATCTCTTCAGCTAGAACAGTTTTTGAATTATCTGTTCTTTCTTGTGAATCTCTTTTTTCTGATTTTTTTCATCAGGATAAGGTGTTTTTTTTGCTGTCCTCATTTCAATTCTTACCTAAAGTTGTAAATTCTAACAAACATTAGGGAGGAATTATTGTTTTCCTAAGACTTCTTTGGTGAGATTCTTACTTTCTTTGGATATGGTAAGAGTTTTTGAAATTCTATGTTGAAACTATTCAGATTTCAGATAGACTTCTAGTCTATTTTTTATCTTTTCTGGTTTTAGGAAGGTCAAAAGGCTTCTGCCATTTATTTGGCATCTTGCTTAAACTTTTGATTCATCATGCATATTTGTAGTCGGGTGGATTCCCTCCTCGGAGGATTACGGCTCATTCTACTAGGTAAGTTTCTACTTCCTGGGCTTTTTAAGAATGAAGCTTCTGTTGATCAGATTTGCAAAGCAATGACTTGGTCTTCTTTGCATACTTTTACTATGTTCTACCATTCTGATGTTTTCTCTTCTTTAGAAGCAGTTTTGGTAGAATGGTACTTCAGGCAGCTGTTTTAGTTTGATTCTTCTGCTTATAATTTCAGTTTTTTCATTATAAAAATTGAAACTTTTTTGATTTGGGTAGTGGATTAATTTTTTCAGCAGAATTGGCTGTCTTTATTTTATCCCTCCCTCTCTAGTGACTCTTGCGTGGAAGTTCCACATCTTGGGTATTTGCTATCCCATACGTCACTAGCTCATGGACTCTTGCTAATTACATGAAAGAAAACATAATTTATGTAAGAACTTACCTGATAAATTAATTTCTTTCATATTAGCAAGAGTCCATGAGGCCCTCCCTTTTTTGTGGTGGTTATGATTTTTTTGTATAAAGCACAATTAATCCAATTCCTTATTTTTTTTATGCTTTCGCTCCTTTCTTATCACCCCACTTCTTGGCTATTCGTTAAACTGAATTGTGGGTGTGGTGAGGGGTGTATTTATAGGCATTTTAAGGTTTGGGAAACTTTGCCCCTCCTGGTAGGAATGTATATCCCATACGTTACTAGCTCATGGACTCTTGCTAATATGAAAGAAATTAATTTATCAGGTAAGTTCTTACATAAATTATGAGAGAAAACAAGAGGGCGACCCCTAGTGCAAATCAATGTGGAACCAGTGATGAATATCTGTTGCAGCTTGCGAATGGATACTCACAGAAAGTATTGCACCCTATAGTGCAAATGAAGCATACTAGGAATAATATGGTGTCCTAGTGCACAAATCCGCCCAAAAGCACTGTCGTGATGAGAGGTGAACTTCAAATATATCAGGTTGATGAAAAAACAGAGAACTCCAGTATCGATAAAAAAGTACACAGATCTACAATGACATCTGTAGTAAAATTGCAACGCGTTTCTAAGCGCTAACCACGCTTTTTCCTCAGGCAAATGATATTGAGGAAAAAGCGTGGTTAGCGCTTAGAAACGCGTTGCAATTTTACTACAGATGTCATTGTAGATCTGTGTATTTTTTTTTTTTAATTAAACTTTTTTATCGATACTGGAGTTCTCTGTTTTTTCATCAACCTGATATATTTGAAGTTCACCTCTCATCACGACAGTGCTTTTGGGCGGATTTGTGCACTAGGACACCATATTATTCCTAGTATGCTTCATTTGCACTATAGGGTGCAATACTTTCTGTGAGTATCCATTCGCAAGCTGCAACAGATATTCATCACTGGTTCCACATTGATTTGCACTAGGGGTCGCCCTCTTGTTTTCTCTCTTGATTTCCAGATTACAGATATCCTTTCTGCGTTTGGGAGGAGCAGCCCTCAGCAAAGTGCACAGTTAGCTGGGACACTGTGAAGTTCCCAGAACGTTCACCTAGGCATTATCTCTGCCTTCACACATTGTGAGTATGCTTACTTTTGCATTATTCCTTTTATAAAAATTGGCTACACTAGGAGGCGCCCTTTTTTTCTGCTCTGTTACATAAATTATGTTTCTTTCATGTAATTAGCAAGAGTCCATGAGCTAGTGACGTATGGGATATACATTCCTACCAGGAGGGGCAAAGTTTCCCAAACCTTAAAATGCCTATAAATACACCCCTCACCACACCCACAATTCAGTTTTACAAACTTTGCCTCCGTTGGAGGTGGTGAAGTAAGTTTGTGCTAGATTCTACGTTGATATGCGCTCCGCAGCAAGTTGGAGCCCGGTTTTCCTCTCAGCGTGCAGTGAATGTCAGAGGGATGTGAGGAGAGTATTGCCTATTTGAATGCAGTGATCTCCTTCTACGGGGTCTATTTCATAGGTTCTCTGTTATCGGTCGTAGAGATTCATCTCTTACCTCCCTTTTCAGATCGACGATATACTCTTATATATACCATTACCTCTGCTGATTCTCGTTTCAGTACTGGTTTGGCTTTCTACAAACATGTAGATGAGTGTCCTGGGGTAAGTAAATCTTATTTTCTGTGACACTCTAAGCTATGGTTGGGCACTTTGTTTATAAAGTTCTAAATATATGTATTCAAACATTTATTTGCCTTGACTCAGAATGTTCAACTTTCCTTATTTTTCAGACAGTCAGTTTCATATTTGGGATAATGCATTTGAATTAATCATTTTTTTCTTACCTTCAAAAATTTGACTCTTTTTTCCCTGTGGGCTGTTAGGCTCGCGGGGGCTGAAAATGCTTCATTTTATTGCGTCATTCTTGGCGCGGACTTTTTTGGCGCAAAAATTCTTTTCCGTTTCCGGCGTCATACGTGTCGCCGGAAGTTGCGTCATTCCCAGAAATAGATCTGATGGCTTCTCATCTAAACAAGAAACTTCCCTGGTATCTGTCCGGATCCCGGGATCCTCGGGCGGAGGCAGTGGATGCATTATTTTCTTCCTTACAAGTGTCATCCTGCCTATATCTTTCCGCCTTTAGTTCTTCTTCCAAGGGTATTCTCCAATATTCTAAAGGAATGCTCGTTTGTCCTGCTGGTAGCTCCAGCATGGCCTCACAGGTTTTGGTATGCGGATCTTGTCCGGATGGCCTCTTGCCAGCTGTGGACTCTTCCGTTAAGACCAGTCTTTCTGTCTCAAAACCTTAATTTTAAGGTATGGAGTTTGAACGCTTGATTCTTGGTCAAAGAGGTTTCTCTGACTCTGTGATTGATACTATGTGACAGGCTCGTAAATTTGTATCTAGAGAGATATATTATAGAGTCTGGAAGACTTATATTTCTTAGTGTCTTTCTCATCTTTTTTCTTGGCATTCTTTTTGAATACCGAGAATTTTTCAGTTTCTTCAGGATGGTTTAGATAAAGGTTTGTCCGCAAGTTCCTTGAAAGACAAATCTCTGCTCTTTCTGTTCTTTTTCACAGAAGGTTTGCTAATCTTCCTGATATTTATTGTTTTGTACAACCTTTGGTTCGTATAAAACCTGTCTTTAAGTCAATTTCTCCTCCTTGGAGTTTGAATTTGGTTCTGGGGGCTCTTCAAGCTCCTCCTTTTGAACCCATGCATTCTTTGGTCGTTATATTACTTTCTTGGAAAGTTTTGTTTCTTTTGGCCATCTCTTCTGCCAGAAGAGTCTCTGAATTATCTACTCTTTTTTGTGAGTCTCCTTTTCTGATTTTGCATCAGGATAAGGCGGTGCTGCGAACTTCTTTTGAATTTTTTACCTAAGGTTGTGAATTCTAACAACATTAGTAGAGAAATTGTGGTTCCTTCATTATGTCCTGATCCTATGAATTCTAAGGAGAAATCATTGCATTCTTTGGATGCTGTTAGTAGCTTCAACATAATATTACAAAGCTCTAAGTCTTTCCGAAAGACTTCTAGTCTATTTGTCATCTTTTCCGGTTTTAGAAAAGGCCAGAAAGCTTCTGCTATTTCTTTGGCATCTTGGTTGAAATCTTTATTTCATCATGCTTATGTTGAGTCGGGTAACACTCCGCCTCAAAGGATTACAGCTCATTCTACTAGGTCAGTTTCTACTTCCTGGGCGTTTAGGAATGAAGCTTTGGTTGATCAGATTTGCAAAGCAGCAACTTGGTCCTCTTTGCATACTTTTACTAAATTCTACCATTTTGATGTGTTTTCTTCTTCTGAAGCAGTTTTTGGTAGAAACGTACTTCAGGCAGTGGTTTCAGTTTGAATCTTCTGCTTATGTTTTTTAATTAAAATTTTATTCTGGGTGTGGATTATTTTCAGCAGGAATTGGCTGTCTTTATTTTATCCCTCCCTCTCTAGTGACTCTTGCGTGGAAAGATCCACATCTTGGGTAATCATTATCCCATACGTCACTAGCTCATGGACTCTTGCTACTTACATGAAAGAAAATATAATTTAGGTAAGAACTTACCTGATAAATTCATTTCTTTCATATTAGCAAGAGTCCATGAGGCCCGCCCTTTTTTGTGGTGGTTTTGATTTTTTTGTATAAAGCACAATTATTCCAATTCCTTATTTTATATGCTTTCGCACTTTTTTCTTATCACCCCACTTCTTGGCTATTCGTTAAACTGAATTGTGGGTGTGGTGAGGGGTGTATTTATAGGCATTTTAAGGTTTGGGAAACTTTGCCCCTCCTGGTAGGAATGTATATCCCATACGTCACTAGCTCATGGACTCTTGCTAATATGAAAGAAATGAATTTATCAGGTAAGTTCTTACATAAATTATGTTTTTTTGTGACACTCTAAGCTACGGTTGGGCACTTTATATGTAAAGTTCTAAATATATGTGTTTAAACTTATATTTGCCATGATTCAGGATAATCAATATTCCTTTCAGACTGTCAGTTTCATTATTTGGGATAATGCATATGAATAAATATTTTTTTCTTACCTTGAAAATTTTCAATTGACTTTTTTTCCCTGCAGGCTGTTAGGCTTGCGGGGGCAGAAAATGCTTCAATTTATTGGCGCAAAAATTTTGTCATTTCCGGCGCCGTAGTTGACGCCGGAAGTTTGTTTGTAATTACCTCATTTTTTGACGCATGTGTATTCAGACGTTTCTTTCATGTCATTAGCAAGAGTCCATGAGCTAGTGACGTATGGGATATACATTCCTACCAGGAGGGGCAAAGTTTCCCAAACCTCAAAATGCCTATAAATACACCCCTCACCACACCCACAAATCAGTTTTACAAACTTTGCCTCCTATGGAGGTGGTATTGTTTTGTACAAGCTTTGGTTCGTATAAAACCTGTCATTAAGTCAATTTCTCCTCCTTGGAGTTTGAATTTGGTTCTGGGGGCTCTTCAAGCTCCTCCGTTTGAACCTATGCATTCATTGGACATTAAATTACTTTCTTGGAAAGTTTTGTTTCTTTTGGCCATCTCATGTGCTAGAAGAGTTTCTGAATTATCTGCTCTTTCTTGTGAGTCTCCTTTTCTGATTTTTCATCAGGATAAGGCGGTGTTACGAACTTCTTTTAAATTTTTACCTAAGGTTGTGAATTCTACCAACATTAGTAGAGAAATTGTGGTTCCTTCATTATGTCCTAATCCTAAGAATTCTAAGGAGAAATCATTGCATTTTTTGGATGTAGTTAGAGCTTTGAAATATTATGTTGAAGCTACTAAGAATTTCCGAAAGACTTCTAGTCTATTTGTTATCTTTTCCGGTTCTAGGAAAGGTCAGAAGGCCTCTGCCATTTCTTTGGCATCTTGGTTAAAATCTTTAATTCATCATGCCTATGTCGAGTCAGGTAAAACTCCGCCTCAAAGGATTACAGCTCATTCTACTAGGTCAGTTTCTACTTCCTGGGCGTTTAGGAATGAAGCTTCGGTCGATCAGATTTGCAAAGCAGCAACTTGGTCTTCTTTGCATACTTTTACTAAATTCTACCATTTTGATGTGTTTTCTTCTTCTGAAGCAGTTTTTGGTAGAAAAGTACTTCAGGCAGCTGTTTCAGTTTGATTCTTCTGCTTATAATTTCAGTTTTTTTCATTATAAGATTTAAACTTTATTTTGGGTGTGGATTATTTTCAGCGGAATTGGCTGTCTTTATTTTATCCCTCCCTCTCTAGTGACTCTTGCGTGGAAGATCCACATCTTGGGTAGTCATTATCCCATACGTCACTAGCTCATGGACTCTTGCTAATTACATGAAAGAAAACATAATTTATGTAAGAACTTACCTGATAAATTCATTTCTTTCATATTAGCAGGAGTCCATGAGGCCCACCCTTTTTGTGGTGGTTATGATTTTTTTGTATAAAGCACAATTATTCCAATTCCTTATTTTTTATGCTTTCGCACTTTTTTCTTATCACCCCACTTCTTGGCTATGCGTTAAACTGATTTGTGGGTGTGGTGAGGGGTGTATTTATAGGCATTTTGAGGTTTGGGAAACTTTGCCCCTCCTGGTAGGAATGTATATCCCATACGTCACTAGCTCATGGACTCTTGCTAATATGAAAGAAATGAATTTATCAGGTAAGTTCTTACATAAATTATGTTTTTTTTGCGCCAAAAAATGTGGGCGTAGTTTTCGGTGTCAGAGGATGTGGCGTCATTCTTGGCGCCAAAAAATATGGGCATTTTACTTGGCGCCAATAATGTGGGCGTCATACTTGGCGCCAAAAATGTGGGCGTCATACTTGTTCCACTTTTTCTCACATTATTTAAGTCTCATTTTTTTGTTGCTTCTGGTTGCTAGAGGCTTGTTTATTTTGCATTTTTTCCCATTCCTGAAACTGTCATTTAAGGAATTTGATAATTTTGCTTTATATGTTGTTTTTTCTATTACATATTGCAAGATGTCACAACCTGACCCTGGATCAGAATCTACTATTGGAAAGACGCTACCTGATGCTGGTTCTACCAAAGTTAAGTGCATTTGTTGTAAACTTTTGGTAACTGTTCCTCCGGCTGTAGTTTGTGTTAGTTGCCATGATAAACTTTCCAATGCAGATAGTGTCTCCATTAGTAATAATCCTTTACCTATTGTTGTTCCTTCAACATCTAATGTTCAGGATGTTCCTGTTAATGTAAAATAATTTGTTTCTAATTCTATTAGGAAGGCTCTGTCTGTTATTCCTCCTTCCAGTAAACGTAAAAGGTCTTTTAAAACTTTTCATATTTCGGATGAATTTTTAAGTGACCGCCATCATTCTGACTTATCTGTTTCTGATGAGGATCTATCTGGTTCAGAAGATTCTGCCTCAGATATTGATACTGATAAATCTTCATATTTGTTTAAGATGGAGATTATTCGTTCTTTACTTAAAGAAGTGTTGATTGCATTAGATATGGAGGAGTCTAGTCCTCTTGATACTAAATCTGCTAAGCGTTTTAATTCAGTTTTTAAACCTCATGTAGTTATTCCAGAAGTTTTTCCAGTCCCTGATGCTATTTCAGAAGTGATTTCTAGGGAATGGAAAAGTCTGGGTACTTCATTTACTCCTTCTCCAAGGTTTAAGAAATTGTACCCTGTGCCATCTGATAGATTAGAGTTTTGGGACAAAATCCCCAAAGTTGATGGGGCTATCTCTACTCTTGCTAAACGTACTACTATTCCTACGGCAGATAGTACGTCCTTTAAGGATCCTTTAGATAGGAAACTTGAATCCTTTCTAAGGAGAGCTTATTTATGTTCAGGTAATCTTCTTAGACCTGCTATTTCTTTGGCTGATGTTGCTGCAGCTTCCACTTTCTGTTTGGAAGCTTTAGCGCAACAAGTATCAGACCATAATGCTTATAGCATTGTTAAACTTCTTCAACATGCTAATAACTTTGTTTGTGATGCCATTTTTTATATCATTAGAATTGATGTCAGGTATATGTCTTTAGCTATTTTAGCTAGAAGAGCTTTATGGCTTAAATCTTGGAATGCAGATATGACTTCTAAGTCAACATTGCTTTCTCTCTCTTTCCAAGGTAATAAATTATTTGGTTCTCAGTTGGATTCAATAATTTCAACTGTTACTGGGGGGAAGGGAGCCTTTTTGCCTCAGGACAACCTAAAGGTAAATATAGGGCTGCTAATCGTTTTCGTTCCTTTCATCAGAATAAGGAGCAGAAGCCTGACCCTTCCTCTAAAGGAACGGTCTCCATTTGGAAACCTTCTCCAGTCTGGAATAAATCCAAGCCTTTTAGAAAGTCAAAACCAGCTCCCAAATCCGCATGATGGTGCGGCCCTCATTCCAGCACAGCTGCTAGGGGGAAGGTTACGATTTTTCAAAGATGTTTGGATCAATTCGATTCACAATCTTTGGATTCAGAACATTGTTTCACAAGGGTACAGAATAGGTTTCAAGGTAAGGCCGCCTGTGAGAAGATTTTTTCTTTCACGCATTCCAGTAAATCCAGTAAAGGCTCAGGCGTTTCTGAAATGTGTTTCAGACCTAGAGTCAGCTGGGGTAATTATGTCAGTTCCAGTTCTGGAACGGGGTCTGGGGTTTTACTCAAATCTATTCATTGTACCAAAGAAGGAGAATTCCTTCAGACCAGTTTTGGATCTAAAAATATTGAATCGTTATGTAAGGATACCAACATTCAAAATGGGCATTATATGTCTATAATAGACTTACAGGATGCATATCTTCATATTCCAATTCATCCAGATCACTATCAGTTTCTGAGATTCTCTTTTCTAGACAAGCATTACCAGTTTGTTGCTATTCCGTTTGGCCTAGCAACAGCTCCAAGGATCTTTTCGAAGGTTCTCGGTGCCCTTCTCTCTGTAATCAGAGAACAGGGTATTGCGGTATTTCCTTATTTGGACGATATCTTGGTACTCGCTCAGTCTTTACATTCTGCAGAATCTCATACGAATCAACTTGTGTTGTTTCTTCAAAGACATGGTTGGAGGATCAATTTACCAAAGAGTTCCTTGATTCCTCAGACAAAGGTAACCTTTTTGGGTTTCCAAATAGATTCAGTGTCCATGACTTTGTCGCTAACAGAAAAGAGACGTCTGAAATTGGTTTCAGCTTGTCGAAACCTTCAGTCTTAATCATTCCCTTCGGTAGCTTTGTGCATGGAAATTCTAGGTCTCATGACTGCTGCATCGGACGCGATCCCTTTTGCTCATTTTCACATGAGACCTCTTCAGCTTTGTATGCTGAACCAGTGGTGCAGGGATTATACAAAGATATCACAACTAATATCTTTAAATCCCAATGTTCAATCTTCTCTAACTTGGTGGTTGAATCACCATCGTTTAATTCAAGGGGCCTCTTTTGTTCGTCCAACCTGGACTGTGATCTCAACAGATGCGAGTCTTTCAGGTTGGGGAGCTGTATGGGGATCTCTGACAGCACAGGGGGTTTGGGAATCTCAGAAGGCGAGATTACCAATCAACATTTTGGAACTCCATGCGATTTTCAGAGCTCTTCAGTTCTGGCCTCTTCTGAAGAGAGAATCGTTTATTTGTTTTCAGACAGACAATGTCACAACCGTGGCATATGTCAATCATCAAGGTGGGACTCGCAGTCCTCAAGCCATGAAAGAAGTATCTCGGATACTTGTATGGGCGGATTCCAGCTCCTGTCTAATTTCTGCGGTTCACATACCAGGTGTAGACAATTGGGAAGCGGATTATCTCAGTCACCAGACGTTACATCCGGGCAAATGGTCTCTTCACCCAGAGGTATTTCTTCAGATTGTTCAAATCTGGGGATTTCCAGAAATAGATCTGATGGCCTCTCATCTAAACAAGAAACTTCCCAGGTATCTGTCCAGATCCAGGGATTCTCAGGCGGAAGCAGTGGACGCGTTGTCGCTTCCTTGGAATTATCATCCTGCCTATATCTTTCCGCCTCTAGTTCTTCTTCCAAAAGTGATTTCCAAGATTCTAATGGAGCGTTCGTTTGTACTGCTGGTGGCTCATTTGGATGGCCAGTTGCCAACCTTGGACACTTCCGTTAAGACCAGACCTTCTATCTCAAGGCCCATTTTTCCATCAGGATCTCAAATCATTAAATTTGAAGGTATGGAAATTCAACGCTTGATTCTTAGTCATAGAGGTTTCTCTGACTTAGTGATTAATACTATGTTACAGGCTCGTAAATCTGTGTCTAGGAAGATTTATTATCGAGTCTGGAAGACTTACATTTCTTGGTGTTCTCATAAAATCTCTTGGCATTCTTTTAGAAATCCTAGAATTTTACAGTTTCTTCAGGATGGTTTGGATAAGGGTTTGTCTGCAAGCTCTTTGAAAGGACAAATCTCTGCTCTTTCTGTTCTTTTTCACAGAACGATCGCTAATCTTCCTGATATTCATTTTTTTGTACAGGACCTGTCATTAGGTCAATCTCTCCTCCTTGGAGTCTTAATTTGGTTCTGAGGGCTTTACAGGCTCCTCCGTTTGAACCTATGCATTCTCTGGATATTAAATTACTTTCTTGGAAAGTTTTGTTCCTTTTGGCTATCTCTTCTGCTAGAAGAGTTTCTGAGTTATCTGCTCTTTCTTGTGAATCTCCTTTTCTGATTTTTCATCAGGATAAGGCGGTGTTGCGGACTTCATTTCAATTTTTACCTAAGGTTGTGAATTCTAACAATATTAGTAGAGAAATTGTTGTCCCTTCATTGTGTCCTTATCCTAAGAATTCTCTGGAAAGATCTTTACATTCTTTGGATGTAGTAAGAGCTTTGAAATATTATGTTGAAGCTACTAAAGATTTTAGAAAGACTTCTAGTCTATTTGTTATCTTTTCTGGTTCCAGGAAAGGTCAGAAGGCTTCTGCCATTTCTTTGGCGTCTTAGTTAAAGTCTTTGATTCATCATGCTTATGTGGAGTCGGGTAAGTCCCCGCCTCAAAGGATTACGGCTCATTCTACTAGGTCAGTTTCTACTTCCTGGGCTTTTAGGAATGAAGCTTCTGTTGATCAGATTTGCAAAGCAGCAACTTGGTCTTCTTTGCATGCTTTTACTAAATTCTACCATTTTGATGTTTTCTCTTCTTCTGAAGCAGTTTTTTGTAGAAAAGTACTTCAGGCAGCTGTTTCAGTTTGATTCTAATGCTTATAATTTCAGTTTTTTTCATTATAAAGATTAAAACTTTTGATTTGGGTTGTGGATTATTTTTTCAGCGGAATTGGCTGTCTTTATTTTATCCCTTCCTCTCTAGTGACTCTTGCGTGGAAGTTCCACATCTTGGGTATCTGCTATCCCATACGTTACTAGCTCATGGACTCTTGCTAATTACATGAAAGAAAACATAATTTATGTAAGAACTTACCTGATAAATTAATTTATTTCATATTAGCAAGAGTCCATGAGGCCCACCCTTTTTTGTGGTAGTGTTGATTTTTTTGTATAAAGCACAATTATTCCAATTCCTTATTTTTCATTCTTTCGCTCCTTTCTTATCACTCCACTTCTTGGCTATTCATTAAACTGAATTGTGGGTGTGGTGAGGGGTATATTTTTTAGGCATTTTGAAGTTTGGGAAACTTTGCCCCTCTTGGTAGGAATGTTTATCCCATACGTCACTAGCTCATGGACTCTTGCTAATATGAAAGAAATTAATTTATCAGGTAAGTTCTTACATAAATTATGTTTTTAGGACGGTACATAGCACGTCCTTGGTCCTTAAGGGGTTAAACAATTATACCAAACAAGTGCTAAAGATCATCAATTTAATATATTAGTTGAAACACAATAAATAACTGAAACAAACAGTTATGTAGTAGGAATAAAACTTGGTGAGGAACAACCAACCTCTAACAAAGTGAGGTTGCTGAAAACCGTTTTGCTGTCAGACAGAGCAGGAGCGAGCTGCATTGAATGTAATGGCGCAGTCGGGTCGGGCTGTGACTAGACAGCTGGCCCGATGCGCTCTGAGGGAAAACCAGACCTGCTCAGTAGAGCACAGAGGGCGGGTCTGGAAAACCCTCTTCTTTTTATAAAAAAATCTCTGGATATATTATGTAATAAAAAACTAGCACTAATATAATGTACTATGTGCAGAATTATATAACATTATTTTTTAGGTTTACTGGCTGATTTGAAGTTCTCCCCAATGTTAAAATTATCTAAGATGTCTCTCCTGTGCTTTCAGGTCTCTCAAATAATTTTAAAATGTCAACTTTTAGCTTTATAGTTGTTTATCTAACTATGCAGAGTTCTATATGTGAAGGAGAGACACATACCTTACATTATAATGCTAATAAAAAGCAATAAAAGATTGATAATCAGGCCCTCGGGCCTTCATTACCACAGACGTGACATTGTTTCTTCCAGCACAGAAAATCCTGTATCTGACCAACCTGATGTCATACAGTTTTCTAATGGCCAAAGGATGAATACAAATTTGGAGGAAACTGGCATTACTTTTCTATGTGACTGCAAGAAAATCCATAAAGATATTAACAAATAAGACAAATATAGTCCATACAATACCAGTGGCGGCTGGTGAAGTTTTAGAATGGGGGTGCACAAGACCCTGCCCCTTTTAGAAAGCCACGCCCCTTTGAAAAACATGACCCTTTTTAAAAACCATGCCCCTTTTAACAAGCCACACCCATTTTTAAAAGCCACACCCCTTTGCGAAAGTCTGCAGCTGTTAGAAAATATACAACTCAACTTGAAGTGATAGTTTAATATTTTGGCAGTTGTTATCTAATATTATATATATAACTTGTAGGTAGGGAGCTCTGCAGCTGTTATAAAATATACAACTCAACTTGAAGTAATAGTTTAATATTTTGGCGGTTTTTATGTAATATATAACTTGTAGGTAGCAGGTTGGTAGCTCTGCAGCTTTTATAAAATATACAACTCAACTTGAAGTAATAGTTTAATATTTTGGCGGTTGTTATCTAATATTATATATATAACTTGTAGGTAGGTAGCTCTGCAGCTGTTATAAAATATACAACTCAACTTGAAGTAATAGTTTAATATTTTGGCGGTTGTTATCTAATATTATATATATATAACTTGTAGGTAGGTAGCTCTGCAGCTGTTATAAAATATACAACTCAACTTGAAGTAATAGTTTAATATTTTGGCGGTTGCTATCTAATATTATATATATAACTTGTAGGTAGGTCGCTCTGCAGCTGTTAGAAAATATACAACTCAACTTGAAGTAATAGTTTAAATAGTTTGGCGGTTGTTATCTAATATATAAATTGTAGGTAGATAGCTCTGCTGCTCTGCAGCTATTAGAAAATATCAACTAGAAGTTGAACTAAATTGTTAAAGAACTCCCTAAAAGTCCAGTATACTCCTAAACTTGCTAATCTCAGACTCAGACTGTGTCTGTTGTTTAAATTACAAGTAGAAAAATGAATTTATTTATTTATTAACACTAGTTCAAGTTCAAGACTCAACTCAAGTTACTCTATATAAAAAGCAATCTCAGACTCAGACTGTATGTGTTGTTTAAATAACAAGTAGAAAACTAAAAATGTATTTTTTAAAACACTATTTCCAGTTCAAGACTCAACTCAAGTTACTCTATATAAAAAGCAATCTCAGACTCAGACTGTATCTGTTGCTTAAATTACAAGTAGAAAAAAAAAAGATTTTTTTTTCAACACTAGTAGTTCAAGACTCAACTCACTCAGTTACTCTATATAAAAAACTGCAGGCCTGCAGCAAAAATCATTAAAATATCTGCCCACAAACTGTCAAACAACTTACTGAACTAATATAATATAGTAGTATAAAATTTAATTAGTAACTATGTTCTACTAGATAGATAATAGAATACTAGTAGTTAGTGACTGTGAATCTAAAGTTAAGTTCTAAACTCGCTAAGCTAAGCTAAGCTAAATGTAATAATGGCTAACTCTAACTAACTCACTCACTGTCTATTATTAGCCTAAGGCTATTTGCACACTGCAGCAGCAAATATGACTGTGTTGATGGCTGCCAGCAGGCAGCAAAACAAAATCGTTTTTTTTGCAGTTAACAGATGAAGTTAAGTTCTAAACTCTATTGCTAAGCTAAGCTAAATGTAATAATGGCTAACTGAACTCTAACTCACTCACTGTCTATATTAGCCTATATTTATTAATTAGCCTAAGGAGCCCTAAGGCTATTTGCACACTGCAGCTCAGGCTCAGCAGCAGCAAATATGACTGTGTTGACTGTTGATGGCTGCCAGCAGGCAGCAAAACAAATTCGTTTTTTGCTAACATATTTTTGCACAACAGAGCTATGCAAAACGCCTCCTCTCAGCTCAACGGCTATCTCCACAAAGATTTTCGCGCCGTTGAGCTGGGAGGAGCCTCGTGGGGACCATCACATGAGCCAGGGAGCCCTCTCAGCCTATCACACAGTCCAGATCAAGAGGCTGGGGGAGGAGACAGAGCACAGGCTGAACGACCGCACAGTTCAGCCTGTGTGATTATGCCTCTATAGGCATGAAGCTGGGGAGGAGCTACGCCTGCACAGTGAATACATTGCGATCACTGTGCAGGCATATAGAGCTCCTTACCGCACGTGCGAGTGGGGGGTGGAGACTGGAGCCTGACTGTCAATCTATGACTCACAGACTCAGCCTCTCTCAGCCCCCTCAGGCAGCAGTGCGACGAGCGCTGTGGTGTGTGTGATGTCACGGACATCAGCACACACTGAAGTGTCCACCCGGTCCTAGCTCCTGCCTCCTGCCTAATAAACTCAAATGTACCTGGTATCTGATGTGATAGCATTGCAAGCAGCTTAAGCTGGCATCATGATACTGATAGTATACACTGCACACTGCACAATAAATATAATAAATACAATATAAAATAATATACATAAAAAATAAAAAATAAAATTTTTCATATTTTTTTTTTCCTGCTCATTTTTTCCCCCTCCTCTGCCCCCTGGGGGTTCACGTGCGACAGTGCACATATGGAGGAGCCTCCACTGTACAATACTAGGGAGGACAACAGGTTGCTCAGTCATCAAACAAGTGAGTCCATTTGTTTTTTGGCTTCAAGATTATGTGGAAAATTAACAGAAAGTAATCTTTCAGCAGATCGGAACTACAAAGCAGATTACCCATTTAGTTTTAAAGGGACAGTCTACTTGAAAATGTTTATTGTTTAAAGAGATAGATAATTCCTTTATTACCCATCCCCCAGTTTTGCATAACCAACACTGTTATATTAATATACCTTTTACCTCTGTGGTTAACTTGTATCTACGCCTCTTCAGACTGCCCCCTTATCTCTGTTCTTTTGACATTTTAGCCAGTCAGTGCTGAAACATAAATAACTCCACAGGATTGAGCACATTTTTTTTAATCTATATGGCACACATAGACTAGCACTGTTAACTGTGAAAAACTGTCAAAATGCTCGGAGATAAGAGCCAGTTTTTTACAGTTTAGAAATCAGTTTGAGCCTACATAGGATTCACTTTCAACAAAGAATACCAAGAGAACAAAGAAAATTTGATGATAAAAGAACATTGTAAAGTTGTTTAAAATTATCATGAAAGTTTAATTTTGACTTGACTGTCCCTTTAAGAATGATGGCTGTAACAGAATGACAACTCCACAGTCATGTTTTTTCATTATCACAGGACACTGAAGGTATTCAAATATGCGAAAGTACTCACATACTTTTTGTCTTTTTGACATCAGTTTGGCGCGTCCAGCTTATATATATTTGTTTATATATTTTTGGTATTGATACTGCTTTTGCATATTTGAATACCTTCAGTGTCCTGTGATAATGAAAAAACATGACTGTGGAGTTGTCATTCTGTTACAGCCATCATTCTTAAAGGGACACGTTAAGCATATATGTATTTACATTTCTTGTAGCACTTTTGCATGAAGCACTGTTCACTTTTATATAAATACATATATGCTTAACGTGCATAAGACAACATACTGAATCAAAATGCCTTCTAGAAAAGAACTAGTATGCTGCAACAGAAGAAGGCGCTGCAATGGTGCAGATCAAAAAGGACAGAAAAACTCCATACAACATATACAGTGTACTCACAGAATAGTAGGCACTAAACAGTGCGAGTCAGGCCTCTGGAACTCTTTCGAGCCGTTCAGATAGCTCACACAGAATCGTGATCTCTCACTTGTAAAATACTTTGTCAGCACATTTCAATTTGAAGCCCTTACTTTGTATCTGCCCCCTCCGTTGAAATGTGTGGGGCATATTGCTATCGAGTGAACGGAAGGATCCTACTCTACATAGAGAATCAGCTGTGCACTGTGGATAACCGGTTTGATTTGCAGACCCACGTTTGGATGAAGACGGAGCAGTATTTGCCTGTGTGAGCTATCTGAACGGCTCAAAAGAGTTCAGGAGGCCTGACTCACACTGTTTAGTGCCTACTACTCTGTGAGTACCCTGTATATATTGTATGGAGTTTTTTGGTCTTAACTATAATAGAATTTTATAAAATTAAAACAGTATATAACATTTATTAAATAAATGGAAGTGGAGACAATGTAAATAAATCCATTTAAAAGAATCTCTCTCTTTTCTCTTTCTCTCTTTTCTCTTTCTCTCTTTTCTCTTTCTCTCTTTTCTCTTTTCTCTTTCTCTCTTTTCTCTTTCTCTCTTTTCTCTTTCTCTCTTTTCTCTTTCTCTCTTTTCTCTTTCTCTCTTTTCTCTTTCTCTCTTTTCTCTTTCTCTCTTTTCTCTTTCTCTCTTTTCTCTTTCTCTCTTTTCTCTTTCTCTCTTTCTCTCTCTCTTTTCTCTCTCTTCTTTCTCTCTCTTCTTTCTCTCTCTCTTTTCTCTCTCTCTTTTCTCTCTCTCTTTTCTCTCTCTCTTTTCTCTCTCTCTTTTCTCTCTCTCTTTTCTCTCTCTCTTTTCTCTCTCTCTTTTCTCTCTCTCTGTTTCTCTCTCTCTGTTTCTCTCTCTCTGTTTCTCTCTCTCTGTTTCTCTCTCTCTGTTTCTTTCTGTTTCTGTTTCTTTCTCTTTCTTTCTCTTTCTTTCTCTCTCTTTCTTTCTCTCTTTCTCTCTTTTCTCTTTCTCTCTTTTCTCTTTCTCTCTTTTCTCTTTCTCTCTTTCTCTCTCTCTTTTCTCTCTCTTCTTTCTCTCTCTCTTTTCTCTCTCTCTTTTCTCTCTCTCTTTTCTCTCTCTCTTTTCTCTTTCTCTCTTTTCTCTCTCTCTCTTTTCTCTTTCTCTCTTTTCTCTTTCTCTCTTTTCTCTTTCTCTCTTTCTCTCTCTCTTTTCTCTCTCTTCTTTCTCTCTCTCTTTTCTCTCTCTCTTTTCTCTCTCTCTTTTCTCTCTCTCTTTTCTCTCTCTCTTTTCTCTCTCTCTTTTCTCTCTCTCTTTTCTCTCTCTCTTTTCTCTCTCTCTTTTCTCTCTCTCTTTTCTCTCTCTCTTTTCTCTCTCTCTTTTCTCTCTCTCTTTTCTCTCTCTCTTTTCTCTCTCTCTTTTCTCTCTCTCTTTTCTCTCTCTCTTTTCTCTCTCTCTTTTCTCTCTCTCTTTTCTCTCTCTCTTTTCTCTCTCTCTTTTCTCTCTCTCTTTTCTCTCTCTCTTTTCTCTCTCTCTTTTCTCTCTCTCTTTTCTCTCTCTCTTTTCTCTCTCTCTTTTCTCTCTCTCTTTTCTCTCTCTCTTTTCTCTCTCTCTTTTCTCTCTCTCTTTTCTCTCTCTCTTTTCTCTCTCTCTTTTCTCTCTCTCTTTTCTCTCTCTCTTTTCTCTCTCTCTTTTCTCTCTCTCTTTTCTCTCTCTCTTTTCTCTCTCTCTTTTCTCTCTCTCTTTTCTCTCTCTCTTTTCTCTCTCTCTTTTCTCTCTCTCTTTTCTCTCTCTCTTTTCTCTCTCTCTTTTCTCTCTCTCTTTTCTCTCTCTCTTTTCTCTCTCTCTTTTCTCTCTCTCTTTTCTCTCTCTCTTTTCTCTCTCTCTTTTCTCTCTCTCTTTTCTCTCTCTCTTTTCTCTCTCTCTTTTCTCTCTCTCTTTTCTCTCTCTCTTTTCTCTCTCTCTTTTCTCTCTCTCTTTTCTCTCTCTCTTTTCTCTCTCTCTTTTCTCTCTCTCTTTTCTCTCTCTCTTTTCTCTCTCTCTTTTCTCTCTCTCTTTTCTCTCTCTCTTTTCTCTCTCTCTTTTCTCTCTCTCTTTTCTCTCTCTCTTTTCTCTCTCTCTTTTCTCTCTCTCTTTTCTCTCTCTCTTTTCTCTCTCTCTTTTCTCTCTCTCTTTTCTCTCTCTCTTTTCTCTCTCTCTTTTCTCTTTCTCTCTTTTCTCTCTCTCTTTTCTCTCTCTCTTTTCTCTCTCTCTTTTCTCTCTCTCTTTTCTCTCTCTCTTTTCTCTCTCTCTTTTCTCTCTCTCTTTTCTCTCTCTCTTTTCTCTCTCTCTTTTCTCTCTCTCTTTTCTCTCTCTCTTTTCTCTCTCTCTTTTCTCTCTCTCTTTTCTCTCTCTCTTTTCTCTCTCTCTTTTCTCTCTCTCTTTTCTCTCTCTCTTTTCTCTCTCTCTTTTCTCTCTCTCTTTTCTCTCTCTCTTTTCTCTCTCTCTTTTCTCTCTCTCTTTTCTCTCTCTCTTTTCTCTCTCTCTTTTCTCTCTCTCTTTTCTCTCTCTCTTTTCTCTCTCTCTTTTCTCTCTCTCTTTTCTCTCTCTCTTTTCTCTCTCTCTCTTTTCTCTCTCTCTCTTTTCTCTCTCTCTCTTTTCTCTCTCTCTCTTTTCTCTCTCTCTCTTTTCTCTCTCTTTTCTCTCTCTCTTTTCTCTTTCTCTCTTTTCTCTCTCTCTTTTCTCTTTCTCTCTTCTCTTTCTCTCTTTTCTCTCTCTCTTTTCTCTTTATCTCTCTCTTTCTTTCTTTCTTTCTCTATTTCTCTCTTTTCTGTTTCATTTATTTTTCCAGCATAATTGACTTCACAATGACACTGTTCCTAAGAAGAATCTAAACAGGAGGTTGAAACTATTTCAGATTGATATGAGGAAAAGGATACCCTGATAAACACCACCTTCCTGTTGAACTTTAAGATTTAAGACAATGCGTTTCCTTCATGGGTCTTAGTTGCATCCTCTGCTCATCATATGATTATTTACATATCTTAACTCACAAAATGTGATTGTAGAGTGTGAAAGAACAGTCTTTAAGAATCAGATAATGCTTATTAAACAAATGTTAAGTCTTAATTACTATTTAAATTATAAATAACTTTATTAGAAAAAAAAAAAAGTTTTTTTCTTCCAGTGTAAAACAGGCAAAATTCAAATATAATTTTGCAAAATTGTCAACTACTTTTTACCAACAAAATCATTCATGTACGGTCCAAAATAAGTAACCAGAAGTAGAGAAGTAAAACATTTATTTTATATGCATGCAGCTTACCCAAATATTATTTTTATTTCATTATGAATCCTATAGGAAAATGTTCATTCTCCAGAGTGTGATATATATATATATATATATATATATATAAGTTGTCTAGAAACAGGCAAACTTTAAACTATGAGATCTGGACCCTTCTAATAAGTCCTCCAAATGCATTGACTTCTGCTATAAAAGAGCTTCATATTTCATGTTATCCTTTAGTTTACATCACACAAATAACCATAACACACAAAATGCTTCCCTCTTTTCCCTAAAGTTGTCCCATTGTGGAAGTTGCTTTTATCTTTTACTTAAAAACCTGTGCTTAAAGGGACACAAAACCCAAATTCAGGCAGAGCATGCAATTTTAGAGCAAAAAAAGGGATTTTGTGGCCCTTTAATCGCTTTTCCATTCCAGAGACTACATAGACAAAACTTTCCATATTTGTGTTACATAACATTTAAATAAAAACAAAGCTGTTTGTCAAATAAGGTTTTTCACTTATCTACATTGGAGAGTGCAGCTTTCTTTTTTATTTGGATGTACTCTGGAGCAAAGGGAAGACGCTGAAAGCAGCACCCACTCATATATATGTTATGAACTTTTGTGGTGTACTGTTGGTCCTCTTTTGTATTGAATAACCTTTAAATAAGATTAAAGAGATCCAGAACAAACATAAGTCCTTAAATATAACCATTTTGCTATACGTTTTTATAAGTTACATAATTTGTAATAATTAAAAAAAAAAATTCTATTGTTTTAATTATTTAAATTTCAATATACCGAATTTGAGATGCCACTGGATGCTAGTGTGCTGTATTTTCCCCAAATTAATTGGTCTCCAGTTGTCCATTTTACTTGCTGGGGTGTATTACAAATAATTGCTTTACTTTTATTTTGTCATTTAAAATAGCTGCTTTTGACTGTGGTAACTCCACCTACACTGAAAAATGTAAATACTTTTATTAGCTATAGGAAAGCAATGTAAACATAGCCAGCAGAAGGAATTAGACTCACAGCGGGGGGTAAAAGAGATAAGTAAATCAATGTTAATTTTAAGTTCTAAGAATTTGGCTTTAGTATACAAACATTTGTGTGTACAGAAAATTATAAAATATCTGATTTTCCTACAAGCTCAGCTCATTTTAATGGTTTGTCATGCCAAAGAACAAAACTGTCTGTTTCATATACAACAAAATAAGCAGTTTCGTATATATTTTAATCTCTGCTGCTGCGGCTGCTGCTATAAAGATTAATTGTAAACACATTAAGGGGAGACTAATTTTGCAGTACTTTATTTATTATAAAGTATTATTGCAGACTATGCAGCTGCAAAAATAACACAAAAGCCTGGTATTATTAAATACAATAGATTTGTAGCTTTTAGTGCTGTCTATATAGAAACGAGAAATTGGTTTGGTTCAATAAAACTTGCATTTAAATGTAGTTGCTACTGTGAAATGCCTCAGGTCCATGGGTGCCCAGAGTTGTGTAAATATGAGCACTGACTTTATTCACTCTTCTGAGCCAGTCAGCTACTTTTCTTAAAATGATGTGCAACAAACTTTCTCCCACTGCATGTTGCTACTGAATTTATTTTATTTTGGCATTTCACTCCCCTGCATAACAATGTATGCAGGCACCTATGTCAATATCTACGATGTCGTAACCAATGAAATTTATAATTTTACCAAGACCTCTGCAGCTCACCTAGGCCCCAATGTTTTAAAGACTGTCATAAAAGTGCTATGTTGTAAATGTATCCAGATCACATATCAAATCAAAAGTGTATGTGAAATGCTCTAAAGGGATTAACTCATTGTTTGAAGGTAATCTTGCAAAGAGAAGTTTTAGTGCATTTTAGTGGAATGACAATACAATTTATATGTGTGAACTGAAACTCTTCAGTTTCAAAACATTCATTGTAAATTAATAATAAACCAGTTTGAGCTGGGGCATTGTGGGTATACTGTACATGTGTATAAAACAGTGGCATCACTAGGAGGGTGCGGACAGCACCCGGGGGACATGCTCCAGATGGTGGCAACCCCCGGAGTAGGCACACTTATTTTCTCTGGAAAAGCCATTATTTTCTAGTGCAACATCAGATACATTCATGCTTCGTGTTGGTGGTTCCCAGTCCAGTCCAATCCCATCACTGGTCTACCCAGGTCCCGGCCCTGCCCCCACACTCACACTCTGCTCACACTTGGAGCCAGCATCTTTTTCCTGTGTATACCACCTGAGCCGTGAACTGGTACCCTACATTCTCAGCATGGCCAGTCTGAAGGAGACCAAGCAGATGCAGCTCCTGGAGAGCCTAAAGGACAAAGTAACGGTCCAGAAGCCGGCTGTGCAGAGACGGGGAGTAGCTCTAGGCATAAGCATTATAAAATGCAGTTTACATTTTTTGTAAGTATGTATATGTGTCTGAGTGTGTTTTTGTGCATATCTGAGTGTTTGTGTGTGAGTCTGAATGTTTGTGTGTGTTTGTGTGTGTCTGTGTGTTTGTGTGGCTGAGTGTTTTTGTTTGTGTGTGAGTGTGTGTGTCTGAGTGTGTTTGTGTGTGAGTCTGAGTGTCTGTGTGTATCTGTTTATTTGTGTGTCTGAGTGTTTGTGTGTGCCTAAGTTTTTTGTGTGTTTGTGTGTGTGTCTGAGTGTTTCTGTGTATGATTCCATGTGTGTGCGTGTGTCCTGTGTGTACCACGCAAGCCACAAAAAAATGCCACCAGATTTTTTTTTCTAAACTATACATAAAAAATCTGAGCAAAGCAAGCCCCAGGGCCAGATGGATTTACTAACCATTATTTCAAATTATTTAAAGATATCCTATCATTTCAAAATCTGCTCTGGAGGCTCACATAGTTGTCCTTCCAAAACCAGGTAAGACACCTGACACAGCAGCGAACTTCAGACCTACTTAACACAATAGACTTTACCGGATACTTCCTTGTCTTATTGACAGTGACCAAGTGGGGTTTATACCATCAAGAGAAGCCAAAGATAATACTGTCAGAGCAATCCATCTTATAAATCCTGTTCAATCTTTACAAACTCCAAAACTCCAATAGTGGTGGTGTCAGCGGACGCGGAGAAAGCGTTTGACCGCGTTTGCTGGCACTTCTTACGCAAAATTCTTAACAAATTCCAATTAGGGGATTCTTTTATTTCCAAGATAATGGTGCTATATTCCTCCCCATCCGCTAAAATCAGAGTAAACAGGAAATTATCCAATTCCTTTTCCATAACCAATGGCACCAGACAGGGGTGTCCCCTGTCGCCACTTCTTTTCGCATGTGTGGTAGGTCTGAAGTTCGCTGCTGTGTCTATGTGAGCCTCCAGAGCAGATTTTGAAATGATAGGATATCTTTAAATAATTTGAAATAATGGTTAGTAAATCCATCTGGCCCCGAGAATTCAGATCCAAAAGACTACCCATAAACTATTCCTATACGCAGACGACATTCTTTTTTTTGCCTAACTGACCCATTAGCATCTATTCCCCCACTGCTTCTAGAACTAGACAAATTCCAAGCGGGCCTTTAATTTCCTAATAAACAAGAATAAATCAGAACTACTAACTATACAATGCAATGATAACCTTCTCACTTAAATTTCTAACATAAGCCCATTCTGACTACAAACCGCCACATTGAAATACCTAGGAATATACCTAACACTTAAAACACAACTTATTCAATGCTAACTACCTAAAATTACAAAATACTTTAGTAGCGGACATGTCATCTTGGAGATCTAAAAACATCTTGCGGCTAGGCAGGATAAACTCAATTAAAATAAATGTCCTTCTAAGGATAGTATATCTTTTCCAAACGCTCCCAATCCCACTTCCTCATAATTATATATCGAACCTTCAAAACAGGCTGTTTGAATTCATTTGGAATAGATGTAAAGCAAGGATAAATACATAACTTATGTGTTCCCCGATTAAAGCAGGGGTCTGGGAGTCTACAATTTAGAAAATAATAGGAAAGCCACATTTCTGCAGCGCATAATTGATTTGTTCGTAAATTACACTCCCAAAACATGGGTAGCATTAGAACACAATATTGTGAATTCTTCCTACTTAGGGTCAATCTGTTGGCAAAATAACCTAGCAATCGCACAAACCATAAAAAACAATCCAGTAATACAAGAAACCTATAGAGTATGTAATAAAACTTTAATAGAAGACCCCTAGCTGTCATCTAGATTCTCCCCTCTGACAGACAACATGGACTTTACACCTGGATATGATATGGGAAAGACACAATATTGGAAGCTTAACCATGCAATTATGATACACCAACTAGGTAATGAATATGCTCTTCTAACCTCGGAAAAGTTATATTACTATTTAAATCAGCATTTATCTTATACAGTTATGTTGCCTAAAATCTACTGTTGGTTAACACCTTATTATAATATGATTGCTATTTCTTTTATTCATGTGTATTTTTTTAGTTTAAGGACATAGAACTTCTGAAGCAATTTTTTTGCAGCAGACAAGATGGAAGGAAAGCAAACTAGTACTGTAGTGACAACTTGTGTCACTATAGTACTAAAAAGAGGCGCCTAGGAGTGACAAACAATAACTGGTGATAGAATCTGATATATATGTCAATAATTAGCTAAAGACAGTAATATACACAGTATGATAACTATGATATACAAACAATCAGTCCAGTATGGAATGGCATAGGAAGGGAAAGTCCTTGATGTCCGTAGCGTAAGGTTCCAGAAGAGAAAAATCCGGATGGAAGGGCCGCTCCTCTAGGGTGTCACGCCACGACACAAGTGAAAAGGATCTAGACAAATCAGAATAGAGGGCGCCACATAGTGCAGATCAGAAGTTAAATAATATAACATGCAAAGAGGACATAAGAATCCTACTCACAATAAGTAAAGCACAGATGTGCAAAACCAGCAATCTGGAACCACTCGTCGTCCGGTAGACCGATAGATGTTTATCACAAGGGTAGATCCTCGTCTCACCAGGGAGAGTCCAGGGATACTCAGGGATGTTTGAACAGAAGTCAGTCCACAATAAAGGAATCCAGCAATGACCAGTCTCACGCCTCAGGCAGCTGGAAGGGAGACTAGAGCAACTCCAAAAAAAAAAAAGGAGGTCAACGGTTCAAAGGATAAAGAGGTCGGCAGCAAGTGAGGAGATGGTTAAATCTTAAAATTTATTTAAAATGATAAAAACAAAAGCAACGCGTTTCTCAGTGTAACACACTGTTTCATCAGGCTGTATAACAAACAAACTCACAGCTGCCATATTTAAACCCTAAACAACCAATCAGAAAGAAGAAAAAATGCACACCCTTACTAGGTCGTACCAAGTACATATAGGGGGAGCGGTAGAGAATAAAATGGTTAAAATTTGAATATACAACATGTAAAGATCTAAACATAACATATAATATACTAAACAGTTAATAAACTATATACTTACTCCAATAGACAAACAATCACCTTTAAAGTTTATAATATAATAAATTAGTTCTTGCAGTAAATATATATATAGCACCAGACCAAATAAACTGTTAATGGTACATCCCAATAGTTAATGAGATGGGATATTAGAAACATGTTTATTTATTTTGAAAATAAGGATTCATGTTAGTATTGCTACTAAGAGCTGTTTATTGAGGAAAGATAAAAATAAAGATTGATTATATCACCATATGTGATAGAAATATAGAGTATTCTATAAATCTGCTTTAATGTGATGTCATGTGCAAACAGAAAGAGGAGGGGGAGGGGGGAGGAGCGGGATGTGTGTTGTGCATAAGTGATATGAAATAGGAGCAACAAAGCTAAAGATACCAAGCTAACTTGACTACTTTACTAGGAAGCTGGTGATAAATTTATTAAACAAATATTGATACAATAATGAGAGTGTTCTGCTGAGTCAATTCCGTGATATTTACGAATACTGGGTTGCCTCGGCAACAGGGGGAGTGAAGACAACAAGGGTGTCAGTGTATAGGGGCGTGATATATTAAGCATATATAAAGATCCGGATAACAGTGTGTGTAAATGACTACGTCCAAATCTATATTGGATTAATGATAAAACTTGAGGGAGTTGCATGTAATCAATGTTAACACATAAAGCCGCAATCATAACAATAACGGCTTGTCGGCTAAAGGGAGTAATAATATACATAAGGGCAGTGACTCATAGGGGTGTGTGTGGGGATGTACCATTAACAGTTTATTTGGTCTGGTGCTATATATATATTTACTGCAAGAACTAATTTATTATATTATAAACTTTAAAGGTGATTGTTTGTCTATTGGAGTAAGTATATAGTTTATTAACTGTTTAGTATATTATATGTTATGTTTAGATCTTTACATGTTGTATATTCAAATTTTAACCATTTTATTCTCTACCGCTCCCCCTATATGTACTTGGTACGACCTAGTAAGGGTGTGCATTTTTTCTTCTTTCTGATTGGTTGTTTAGGGTTTAAATATGGCAGCTGTGAGTTTGTTTGTTATACAGCCTGATGAAACAGTGTGTTACACTGAGAAACGCGTTGCTTTTGTTTTTATCATTTTAAATACATTTTAAGATTTAACCATCTCCTCACTTGCTGCCGACCTCTTTATCCTTTGAACCGTTGACCTCCTTTTTTTTTTTTTGGAGTTGCTCTAGTCTCCCTTCCAGCTGCCTGAGGCGTGAGACTGGTCATTGCTGGATTCCTTTATTGTGGACTGACTTCTGTTCAAACATCCCTGAGTATCCCTGGACTCTCCCTGGTGAGACGAGGATCTACCCTTGTGATAAACATCTATTGGTCTACCGGACGACGAGTGGTTCCGGATTGCTGGTTTTGCACATCTGTGCTTTACTTATTGTGAGTAAGATGGAAGGAAGATGGAAGGAAACCTTGGCTTATTTTACCTACTGCAAAAATGAGACTTAAGGTACCAAAACAAATCCACCATCACATATCCATCCATCCACAATCCACAATGTCCCATGAACCCAAAATATCACAATTTTATTATCCGACTAATTATTTTAGCTCAAGTACGACCAAACATAACAAGAGTGGCAATACTAATAAGGAAAAATATCGTATTTCCTCTGCTATCCCAATTTAAAGATGAAGAAGGCAGATTGCTCATTATAGTAGACCTACTTTATGGTAATGGTAACACAATCACAATAGCCAATATATATGCCCAAATAAAGGACATACCAAATTATTTCACTATAGCACAAACAAATTGTTAGAGGTTGCCAAAGGACCCATATTTATAGGTGGGGACTGCAACCTAACATTAGAACCTAGCTTGGATAGTTCTACAGGTCACTAAAATGCACCTAAAGCAGTAATTAGATCAGTGGGCAAATCATTTCACCATTTACACATGTTGGACATATGACTCATACAACACCCCTCAATTAGAGATTATAGCTTTTTTTCACACCCATTTTAAAATACTCTAGATTGGATTATATTTTCACCAGTTACCAGGGATTTAACCATCTGCTCTCCTCACTCATTACACAAATAACGTGGTCAGACCACACTGATGTAATATGTAAAAATAGGGCTCACTTCCATTGAGTCATTAAAAATAGAGCTGTAAGAACCGTAAGTTGCCGACAGCTAAAAGTAGTTTACGGCTTCATTTTAGTAACAGATTTCCATTTAAATATTTTGCACATTGTATGCAGTCGCTCTTTTCTTGTAGGTTAATGTTGTGTTAACGCTTCCATCCGACGTTGGATTTCTTGAAAATCGATTTGTTGCTATGATAACCGGACCTTATACTATAACATTGAGGTTTAACGTCTGCGCTCCTTACTTGTGATCACCTCTAAAGAGGAACAAAAAAAATACACTTATTTATAATTCATATTTTTTAACTATAAGCAAATACTATTTTTTATTATAATTATATTTTCCACTTTATGAATATATGTTATATATATGTATTGCTGCCGTAGGCATAGTTCTAGTGTGAATTTTGTAGATATGTGCTTACATATATTTTTATATGTAAATACATACTGATATTTCCATAAGAACATAAGTGCAACTATTCCTGAACATGGACAACAATAAATATTACATATTTCAGTTTTTTTCTACATTGAAACACTTGCATTGTTTGCAAGTTATAACATTCCAATGGGAACCAGGCCTCAAAAAGCTCATTTTTCCTCTTTTACACCTACTTGAGGGGGGTGTAATTTTTCTCAATGTATCAACAGCCTCCAACAGTGTATTAACGGTTTGCGCTTTCATTGGATACCTGGTATAAGTTATCACTTAAAGGGACACTGTACCCAAAAATTTTCTTTTGTAATTCAGAAAGAACATGCAATTTTAAGCAACTTTCTAATTTACTCCTAGTATCAATTTTTCTTCGTTCTCTTGCTATCATTATTTGAAAAAGAAGGCATCTAAGCTTTTTTTGGTTTCAGTACTCTGGACAGCAGTTTTTTTTATTGTGGATGAATTTATCCACCAATCAGCAAGGACAACCCAGGTTGTTCACCAAAAATGGGCCGGCATCTAAACTTACATTCTTGCATTTCAAATAAAGATACCAAGAGAAAGAAGAAAATTTGATAATAGGAGTAAATTAGAAAGTTGCCTAAAATGTCATGCTCAATCTGAATCAAGAAAGAAAATTTTTGGGTACAGTGTCCCTTTAATGGTTTCTACTACTTTCTATGGGACATGTTTTATTGAGGTATAACGCGCTATCGTAAGCAGTTAATAAACAAAATTGCTTCAAACATCATATTTATCGGTATGCGACCTTGCGCAAACCAAATTACGGCTCAATGGAAGCAAGCCCTAAATTGAACTAAAACGTCAAATTCTAAATAAACACCAGAATTTTTGTTGTTTAAAAAAGTAGATAATCCCTATGGGACATGTTTTATTGAGGTATAACGCGCTATCATAAGCAGTTAATAAACAAAATTGCTTCAAACATCATATTTATCGGTATGCGACCTTGCGCAAACCAAATTACGGCTCAATGGAAGCAAGCCCTAAATTGAACTAATATGTCAAATTCTAAATAAACACCAGAATTTTTGTTGTTTAAAAATGTAGATAATCCCTTTATTACCCATTCCCCAATTTTGCATGACCAACACAGTTATAATAATATACTTTTTACCTCGTGATTACCTTGTATCTATGCCTCTGCAAACTGCCCCCTTATTTCAGTTCTTTTGACAGACTTGCATTTTTAGCCAATCAGTGCTTGCTCTTAGGAGCTTCACTTGCCGGAGCTCAATGTTATCTATATGAAACACATGAACTAACACCCTCTAGTGGTGAAAAACTGTCAAAATGCTTTCCGATAAGAGGCAGTCTTCAAGGTCTAAGAAATTAGCACATGAACCTCCTAGATTTAACTTTCAACTAAGAATACCAAGAGAACAAAGCAAAATTAGTAATGAAAGTTAATTGGAAAGTTGTTTAAAATTACATGCCCTATTTAAATCATGAACGATTTTTTGTGACTTTACTGTCCCTTTAACTAACTACAAAAAAACATTACAGAATACTTTCAGTTTAACAGAACAGATACCACTCATTTCACAAACTGTTACATCATAGGAGAATGTATAAAACTAAAATCTAAGGATGAAAGCCCAATACCAAACAATTTACCGATCATTACTAAAAGAAGTATCAAATATAGAATTGCTACACAAACAAATTCAAACAAACCAAACCACACTAGAGAATCTATCAAAACATAAGCAATTGCCTGCATACTATCTATCGTAGATATGTATATACTAACTCTACATTTTATGCAGAAAATGACAAAGCAGGGAGACTTTTAGCTAGGACCGTTAACAAAAGAAAATATGGGACATATGTCAACTTTCTAAAAAATTAAAAAAGGTGATACTATCTTCTCTAGTAACAAAATTGCAGAATGCTTTTGACAATAGTACATGTCACTAGAATATCCTAAACAATCACAGCATCCTGTCAAAGAACCCACCTCCTTCTCTCCAAAAATATCTACAAGACACCATAGTACCTAACATAACGGAGGAAGACAAACAAACCTTAGACTTTGTTATTACATTACAGGACGTTTTAAATACAACCTCTAATCTACCTGTAGGATAGGTTCCAATTCCTGATGGATCTAGCACAAAGCATTATTCTACATTAAAAGAAATTGTAGCAGCTCATGTATTAGAAGTCTCTAATTATATCATTAAAGATCATCCCCTGCCTAGTGAAATGCTAGAAGCCCACATCACAGTTTTCCCAAAACCTAGGAAACCACCTGAATCACCTAAAAACTTTAGACCAATATCTCTATTAAATAATGATATAAAAATATACGCAAAAAATTATAGCAGCAAGACTTAATACCATTCTTCCAAAATGAATTAATAAAGACCAAGCAGGTTTTGTCCCTGCAAGAGAGGCCAGGGACAATAATATAAAAATTCTGCAACTGATTAACTGTACAAACTATATATCTGAACAGTTTGTACTTTTAGCTATGGATGCAGAAAAAGCCTTTGACAGGGTAAGTTTGACTTTCATTATCCTCTGCCCTGTCTACGGTTGGTTTTAGTCCCTTATTCATTGACTGTATATTGGCTCTTTACCATCGACCAATTGCATGAGTCAAAGTAAATGTGTATATAGACAATGGCAAAATATATGCACTAAACAAACAAAATTGTCCAAGACCCAATATTTCTGTGAAAATCTGAACAATAACATACCGTAGAAAGTTTTGGAAACTTGTAAATAACTTACAAAATCCACCAATCCACTCCCAACCCTCCACTGTCAATGTGGATAACCAAAACCTGCAACTCCCCTTAGAAGTAGCAAATACCTTTAACAATTATTTTGTCGGATGCTCCACCACCCTGATTGACAAACTAATAAATGGCACGCATCCTGAAACTACAAATGTGGATCACGCCCCACTAAAACAGCAAAGACCCAATATAGAGAAGTTCAATTTTAGACCTGTACCCATCAATGTAATTAAGATACACCTTAATAATCTAAAAATGAAAAACCAGTCTGGACCTGATCAAATCCCAGCAATGCTGTTGAAGCTCAGTGCGCCGGCAATTGCTAAGCCTGTTACAACCCTAATTAATGAATCCTTGATGTCTGGATACATACCCAAACTCTGAAAAACTGCAAGAGTAGTGCCTATTCATAAAAGTGGGGAGTTAACCTTTGCTTCTAACTATCGCCCTATATCATTGCTCCCAGTATTGTCAAAGATCTTAGAAAAATGCATCCATACGCAATTATGCGAGTATTACCAACTTTCTAACTATCTGACCCCTGATCAATCTGGTTTTCAACCAAATCACTCCACTACGACTGCCCTCCTAAAAGTTTGCAATGACATCCAAACTGGCATGGTACAAGTAGACCTAACTAGAGCTATTTTCCTTGAATTTGCAAAGGCTTTTGACACAGTAGACCATGACATACTACTGCTCAAACTAATAAACTCTAGTATTGCTGATCGTCCGTTAACCTGGTTTAGATCATATGTATTGGATTGATCACAATATGTCTCCATTTCTAACAGTGACTCCCTCCCTCTCCCAGTCACGTGTGGTGTTCCCCAAGGTTCCATTCTCTGCCCCCTACTATTCACATTATTTATAAATGATCTGCCTAATGTCTGCAAATCCTCAACTGTACACGTGTAGGCAGACGACACAGTAATCTATGCAAAAAAATCTGTTCTGCCGCAGCTTGAAGCAGTGCTCCAAGACCAGTTCACAGAGGTAGAAAATGGATCTCAAAAAACAAACTCTACCTAAACACTGACAAAACCGCCACAATGATCTTTGGAACGGGTCCTAAATTACACAAATTACAAAATTCCCATCTACATATCAAAACAAAATCCAATTGCACGCTTACCGCAGTCCACTCTTTCAAATACTTGGGTATGTTGTTAGACCCTAATCTATCTTTTGGCCTCCACATAGAAAAACGTGCATCTAAACTTTATCCAAAATTAGGTGCCCTGTACAGAAACAAATCTTGCCTCAGCCCTACAGTAAAGGAAAAGATTGTCCAGCAAATGCTGATGCCTATCATGGATTACGGTGACGTAGTATACGCACCTGCACCGCAAACTAACCTTAATAAACTTAATACATTGTATAACTCGTTCTACCACTTTGTGCTACAATGTAACTACAGGACCCACCATTTTGACATGCTAAAAGAACTAAACTGGCTGATGCTGGAATCCAGACACACCCTCCATCTTTCCTGCCTTGTGTTTAAGAGCCTTTCTGGGAAGCTCCCACCCTACCTGAGCAGAATGCTCTCCCCGGCTATTCCCACCTCCTATAACCTCTGATCCAGTACCAGCACATTATTTAGCTGGCCTCAATACAAAAAGAAAGAAGCCTTTTCCTACAGAGCGCCACACTTTCAAACCTTCCCCAAGACTAATATCCTTTAAGAGATCCCTCTCTACATATCTCAAAACAGAATGCACCTGTCATGGTTGATTATATATTTACTACCTGTTCTATGTAAAATTTTTGCATATATTGTGTATTATTATTGTTTTTTAATTTTATTGTACCTTATTGTATCAATGCAATGTTTTGTGGACCCAGGACATACTTGAAAACGAGAGAAATCTCAATGTATCCTTCCTGGTAAAATATAAATAAATAAATAAATGGAGAATTATCAGAACATTTCAGAATACAAAATGGTACGAGACACGGTTGTCCCTTGTCACCTATTCTGTACTCTTTCCTGACAAAGTGCCGTGTAGCAGCAGAAAACGCGTCGGATGACGGTTGAGGTGTGTGGAGTAGTGTTAGTCCCTTATATTTATATCGCAAAATAAAGATTTTGAAAGTTTTATAAGTGCTAGTCTGTCAGACCGTTATTTACCTCAATGTTTTGGAGCACTTGTTTTAAGGAGCGGTGAAGGAGAAAGCCGTGGAGGTATACGGTCTTTGCTTCACAGCTGACGCCAAGCTGACTGGTGAGGCGGAGTTCACAGAGGATAACCGCTATCCCGCGGTAGTGGGGCCGGTTCAGTGAGTAATAAGGAATTGCAACTTTGTATACCGTGTTTATATTTATGCACTTCACTTGAACTAAGTCAACACAGCTTGTAAATCACTTATGATACGTTATTTTATACCGCTTGACACAGTTGACAAAGGAGTTGAGAGTGAAACTTGCTATAACTGTTTCGAAGCATTGCACAGTAAACATTGTAGCTTTCATACAAAGACTTTTCTACTGGCTATTTACTCATATACTGCAAGTTATAGCATTAAGTTACGATACAGATATTTTGAAGTTATGGAGCAACAAAAGTGTATCTCTTTCGTATTATAAACCCATGATTTAAGTGGAAGGCTGTCGTTATATACATATAAAAAAAAGTATTATGTCTAATACGCTGAAGTCTGCTTAATTATATTAATGTATTTATATGGCAACAAGATGGGTTATGAATATGGACTTTGAAGTATTTTTGTCAGACAGTATTGTATGTTTTCCTATTCTGTTTATACTTACCATTGAAGTCCAGGTGAGTAGGATCATGGAAAACACACAGATACACAGTTTAACAATTGACTCATCGGAACACAATATCTTTCAGTTTGCAGATGATGTTCTTTTAATCTTATGCAACCCTACCGCCTCCCTAAAATATCTAGAGGAAGAAATATAAGAATATAGTCAGTGGTCCAACTTTTTGATAAACATGACTAAATCAAAAATTCTAAATGTAAATATTCCCTCTACAACTCTAAATCATATCAAAGAATACTTCCCATACTAAATCTCAGAACATACCTTATAAATACTGGAAACACAAATATCCTAATCCACAGACAGAATATACAACAACATAACAAACCAAATCCTTATCCTGGCTAGGCAGGATAGCAGCAGTAAAAACGATGATACTCACTAAATTCTTATATTTGTTTTTAACTATTCCAAACCCAATCTCTTTTAAATAAATTAATCTGGAATAACCAACGTCCCAGAATGCCAGATTATATATTTTACAAATTTAAAGAAAAAGGTGGCTTAGTGTGCGTTAGTAATCTTGGTAGCATGTGTGAGCTTAACTCAAATGATAGATTTCTATCAAAACGTGAAAATTCTTTAGTATCAGCCTCCATGAAAGCCTGGGATTCGATTGTAAATAGGAGCCCAAAAATATAAAACATACCTTCACCTCTGACTCGCAAATTGGGCATCTAGATATTATCTGAGGATCCGTCCATCAAATACTTTTAATCATACTTGATAAGTCCTTGTCCTCTGTCTTATGTCTCCTCTTTTCTCTCCTTTGTAATCATTCAAAATCCTACCTTTATTTCATATAGTATATGTCTAGTTCTCTATCTTTTGTTTTGAATAGAGAAATATAATTTCATAAAATGGTTGATATGACACCAACTGATGCAATAAGAACTGTTTATTATTTATTGTTTTGTTTTCTTATTCCTTATTTCTGATATCAAGTTGGTTTCATTATCTTTCGGTGAGCTAGCTGAACACATCTGGTAAACCAATGAAAAAAAGACAAATGTGTGTCGCCACCAATCAACAGCTAGCACCCTTGCCATTACATTCAGTGTTATATAGGAGTAACATTAGTAAAAAAACATTACTGGGTGACGGTCACCAACCCTAGTGATGCCACTGAAAGAAGTTTCCAAAAGTTATGGTTTCTTTATGTAGAAATGCAAATAAAAAAACTAGTGTATATTTTTGGTACAAGGGGGATTAGTACTGTATAAGAAGGGTAGCTTTAATTATAACAGTCTAGTGCTGTGTCTTCATATAATTTCTATTTAAATTATCATCAGCAAATCACACTTCAGATTGGTGTAAAATGCTTTAGAAATGTCTATCACAGTAATAACACAGATTATAAAAGGTAAGGAAACTATATTTAAAAAAAATCAGATTGGATCTGAAGCTGAAATGTAAAATAGGTGTTGTCTAGCTATACTAAACAAAAAATAGGGAAATCAGATCTTATTTAATCACTTACTGTACACTGTCTGTATGCCACAGCCCAATTCTTAGAACCTAAAATTAACATTTTATTACTTATCTCTTTTACTTCCCACTGGGAGTCTAATTTCTTCTGTTGGATATGTTTACATAGTTTTTTTATAGCTTATAAAAGTATTTATTTTGTCAGTATAAAAGTAAACAAAGTATTTGTAAACAATTTAACACACTCCAGCAAGTAAAATGGACAACTGGGAACACATTCAAGGGGGGGGGGGGGGGGGGGGGCAATGGCGGTTCTAGACAAATTTTACTGGGGGGGCCAAGGTGGGGCCAGTGTTTAATCAGGGAGGCACATTAAAAAATGGAAACAAATTATATATATGTATATATATATATATATATATATATATATATATATATATATATATATATATATATATATATATATCAGTGTAGAAGAAGGGCACTCTCAGGATTTGTATAGAAGGAAAATATTTTCTTTATTTAGTTGAATCACTAATACATGGTCAACGTTTGTGTGTGTGTGTGTATAAATGTATATATATATTTATAATTTGTGTGTGTATATATATATATATATATATATATAAATATATATATATATATATACATACATATATATGTATATGTGTGTGTGTATATATATATGTGTATATATATATGTGTATATATATATATATACACACACACACACACACACACACACACACACACATACATACACACACACACACACACACACACACACACATATATATATATATATATATATATATATATATATATACACACACAAATCCATACACATAAACACACACACACACACATATATATATATATATATATATAAACACACATACATACACATATACATACACACACACATACATACACACACTGAGAAAAAAAAAAGAAGACTATGGACTTAACTAGTGCTACATAGTTCAGATAGCACATACAAATGAAAATGGTGTCAAATAATTATTTACATACATTAGAAAAATAAGGAAAACACTCCAGCAGTCATTATAGAGTGGTGGAGGTGAGAGGGCAGACTTACATATCTTCTGTTTTGGCAGTGTACAGGCTAGAGAGAACATCTGCAAAACCAACCAGTGACACTTCTGGAACTCTTGTCTGCAGACTGCAGCTGTAAGACGCCCCGCCCCCACAACAACCCAGGAACTGTAGCACATCTCTGAAAGGGGAGGGGGCACAAGTTTTACTTCACTTTGTTAACCCCACACTTTGACTAGACAGCCTTTCAGGGACAGGGAAGCAGATAAATAGCCTTGATCTTGTCTTGTATTTTTCAGTCAGCTCAGTTTCCTGCTCAGGGGGGGGGGGGGGGCAGGGACATTTTTACAAGGGCACTGGCCCCTGTGGGCCCCTGTGTAGAACTGGATCTCTTTATTCTTATTTAAATGTTATGTTACATGAATATGGAATGGAATGTGTATGTAGTATCGAGAATGAAAAAGAGATTAAGCAATGTTTTTTAAGTAAAAGAAAACAGAAACTTGTACAATGTCCCAAGTTTATGGAGAAGAGGGAAGCATTTTGTGTGTTATGGCTTTGTTATGGTTATTTGTGTGATGTCATTAGTTACAGTAAACTAAAGGATTACATGAAATATGAAGCCCTTTAATATCAGTGGTCAATGTATTTAGAGTACTCATATTAGGAGGATCCAGTTCTCGTAGTTAAACTTTACTTTGTGAATTAAATTCACAGTACTCTATTCTAAATACAGCAAAACTACTAGTATATACTGTACTACACCTGCTGTATATCTCACTCAGGAGAAAGAACATTTTCATATAGCATTCATAATCTTATGAAATAAGTCCATGTTTTATTTGAAATAGTGTGATGAATTTCTTTTTGCATCGGCCTCCATCGGAAAAAGTTAGAGGGAAGCAGGCACCATTTTATACATAGAAGAGAGGATTTCACTCTCTTACGTTGGCGCTGTTTAATTTCACATTGTAGAGAGTTACCTGAGGAGCTATGGGGGGGGTGTGCAGTGCTGCATTTGTGAGTAAATGAGGAATTCATTTTAACTTAAATTTTGGGGGAAGTTAACAGTTATGTCTTATTTGAAATAGTATGATAAAATGTTTTGAGGGTTTTTTGGTCGCAGTGTGCATGCCTTTCTCACTGAGAATGCGCCTCTCTCTCTCTCTTACTCTCTCACTCTCTGGGGCCTATTTAACAAAGGTCTGTCGGACCTGATCCAACAGTGCAGATCAGGTCCGACAGACCTCGCTGAATGCAGAGAGCAGTACGCTCTCCGTATTCAGCATTGTACCAGCAGCTCTTGTGAGCTGCTGTTACAACGCCGCCCCCTGCAGATTTATCGGCCACCAGCAGGGGGGTGTCAATCAACCCGATCGTACTTGATCGGGTTTAATTGCAGCAAAGTCTGTCCGCCTGCTCAGAGCAGGCGGACAGGTTATGAAGCAGCGGTCTTTAGACCGCTGCTTCATAACTGGTGTTTCTGGCAAGTCTGAAGGCTCGCCAGAAACACGGGGCTTCAAGCTCCATACGGAGCTTGATAGATATGCCCCTAAGTCTTTTTCTCTCTCACTCTTATACTTTCAATCTCACCTTTTTCTCTCTCTGTAATACATATTTACAAAATAATTTAAAACAAAATTGTTAATGATTATATAGTATAATTAAATTTTTATTATTGGAAGTGTAAAATATATATATTTTTTTTAAATCTAAATTTATGTTGTTTATAAATTATAAATATTAAGGGCTAGATTACAAGTGCTGCAGTAAATTTTGTTTTATTGCCAGTGAAAACATCGCTAGCGTTAGGCTTTTTTTTCTCGAGTTCCGTTGGTATTACAAGTTGAAAAAAAAAAAAATTTTGCGCTAGCGGTAACCCGAATAAATCCTAGGCAGAGTTTTCGCGTGCATGTGTTCCCCCATAGGAATCAATGGAGACAAAAGAGTGGGGGGGGAAACCTAACACCCTACTCACCCAAACAACCTCGCATTTTCGCCTTCCCCATAGAAGTCAATGGAGAAAATAAAACTTACATCCAACCATAAGCCCCAAGCCTAATAACCCCTTATCCGCCATCCCCCCACATTGCAAAGTACCTAAATAAATGATTAACCCCTATACTACTCCCCCCCCCACATTGCAAAGTACCTAAATAAACTATTAACCCCTACACCGCCATCCCCCCACATAGCAAAGTACCTAAATACACTATTAAACCCTATACTGCCATCCCCTACATTGGAAAGAACCTAAATAAACTATTAACCCCAACAACGCTATCCCCCCACATTGCAAAGTACCTAAATAAACTATTAACCCCTACACTGCCACCCCCCACATTGCAAAGTACTTATAGAAACTATCAACCCCTACACAGCCATCCCCACACATCACAAAGTACCTAAATAAACTATTAATCCCTACACCGCCATCACCCCACATCACAAAGTATCTAAATAAACTATTAACCCCTACATTACCATCCCCCCCACATCGCAAAGTTATAAACTAACATCTAAACCCCCTAACCTAACACCCCCTAACTTAACCCAAATTAAAATACCCCAAAATTAACTTTAAAAAAATCCTAACTACTTTAAAATAAAAAACCTACCTGTAAAATTAAATAAAAACCTAATTTTACCTTTAAAAAAAAATCCTACTGTCAGGGTTACTGCTTGCTTAATGATCTGTCCCTTTAAGAGCCTCCTATATCAAGCACTTCCCCCCAGCATTCATTGCTGGTTAATTGAGAAAGGATTCACAGCACAAGCGTTACACTGAGAGTTTTCCTCACTCTCCAACTGCCTCATAAATTCTTATTTGAAGAGTTACTGATAACTTCTCTTATTTTTCATTCCTACATCTAGCAGCTCTTCTACTCAATTCAACTCTGGAAGATATTTCATACTAAAAGGAAATCAAACTAACCCGACATCAAACCCTGAAGCATTTACAAGGTAACAGGATTCAAGCAGCTTCATACACAGCACAGCAAGTAGCGGTGACGTCATCAGCTGCAGCCGCAACCGCTCTCCCTCTGAGTACCACGCTGCTGTTCATAACAAACGGACAAGTAACAAATCCTGTGTTCTCAGGTCAGACCTAATTATTTTATTATTAATCGTTATCCTTACTTATTTTGATGAACTTTACCTGCCTAATTAAGGAATACTATATTTTACGTTACTGCTTAAATTTGAACTGTTTGCATTATCAAATGCCCTGAAAGTAATACAGTTTATGAAGTTAATAAACTGTCACTTATTGGGCAAATAGTAATACATTATATGAAGCACTGAAAACGAATTCATCAAGCTTCTTTTATGTTACAAACCTACTTTTGAGGAAATTGTTGGTTCTTATTTGTAAAACAAAATTAAATGCTTGTTCAAATTGCTACAAATACAGACTATTACAGAATTAACCAGCCATAAGGAAGAAAGGATTTAGTGTTTGTGTACACAGAATTATCCTATACTAAACATATACTTTCAACAGCAATTATGGAACAAGATCTTTTAAGTGATAAAGTTCAAGTCTTGTCAGACAGATTAGAAGCTTTATCAGGTTCTTTCCATGAATTACAAGTGGAAAATCAGGCTTTGAAGGCCTGCTTAAGAGAGACTCTGGCACCTAAACCTGCAAGTGCAGATTCTATCCCTGAACCTTTGGTCTCCCCCCCAGAAAAATTCTCTGGTGACCGTTCAAGATTCAGAGAGTTTAAAAACTCCTGTTTGTTGCTTTTTCAATTAAAGCCACGTACTTATCCCACAGAAAGATCAAGAGTGCTCACTGTGATATCATATTTGAGGGGGGAACCTAGGGCTTGGGTTGACTCTTTTTTTGAAAATGATGATGCAATACTGGGATCTCTAGATGAATTCTTTGATCAAATGTCAGCATTATATGATGACCCTTTCAAACAGGTCACAGCTGAAAACTTACTTAGATTTTTAAAACAAAGAAAGAACCCAGTGGAGTCTTACATCACACAATTTAAAATTTCTGCCCGTGATTCGGGATGGAATGAGGTCTCCCTTAAAACTCAATATCGTTTAGGATTATCTGAGGATATAAAGGATGAGCTTTCACGCACAGGTATTCCAGATTCATTGGAAGATTTCTTTTCTCTCACTATTAACATAGATAGACGGCTTAGGGAACGCCGCTCTGAAAAGGCTAGCGGTACAAAAAGCTTTCTCTCCACACCTGTTTATCAAACTAAGGAATCACCACAACCTATGGACATAGGCTTCATAAAGGGTCCCCTCTCCTCTCAGGAAAAGACTAGGAGGAAGTTGCATAGTTTGTGCATGTATTGTGCCTGCCCTACACATGAAGTAAAGGACTGCCCAGTTCTGGCTAGGAATAAGAAGGGTAGGTTGCCTAACATCTCTGAATCCCTGTTAATGAAAACCATTAAACCATCATATTTAACTATCCCTATTATTTTACAGTGGGATCAAATCAGGATAACAACTGAAGCTATCCTGGACACCGGCTCATGTAGAAATTTTGTTGATTTTTCTTTTGTGAAACAGAATAAAATACCTCTAGTCTCTAAGAAAACTCCAGTCTCTGTGAAGGTCATTGATGGCTCTTTTTTAAAATCAGGTCCTGTCACACACCAAACTACACCATTACAGGTAATATCTTGCACACACATCACAGAAACACTCACTTTTGATGTCATATCTTCACCAATGTTTAATGTAATCCTTGGTATAAATTGGTTTTGTAAACACAAACCAACTATAAACTGGAATGACCTCAGTTTATCTTTTCCTCATCTCACTCAAAGTGGTGAGACATCATCAGATTTAATTATGCTACAGGTTGAGGATAATATTTTACCCAAACAATATGCAGACTTCTCAGATGTTTTTAATAAAAAAGAAGCTGAATGTTTGCCCCCTCATAGGGATTACGATTGTCCTATTGATTTACTCCCAGGAGTTTCAATTCCCTATGGACATATCTACCCCCTTTCTAAACCAGAACTAGAACACCTTAAAAATTATATCGATGAGAACCTCCGAAAAGGTTTTATAAGACCTAGTACCTCTCCTGCAGGTGCAGGCATATTTTTTGTTACCAATAAAGATGGCACGTTAAGACCAATCATTGATTACAGGGAATTGAACAGGCGTACCAGAAAAAACAGGTACCCCCTACCTTTAATCCCTGAATTAATTGAAAGATTAAGGGGGGCCTCAATTTTCACTAAATTGGATCTTCGAGGTGCCTATAATCTTATACGAATGAGAGCTGGCGACGAATGGCTCACTGCTTTTCGGACTAGATATGGGCTATTCGAATATACAGTGATGCCATTCGGTCTGTGCAATGCCCCAGCAACATTCCAATGCTTAATCAATGATCTTTTCAGAGATATTTTGGATGTATATGTTGTTGTCTATTTGGACGATATTCTAGTTTACTCACAAAATTTAGATCAACATAGAATGCATGTTAGAGAAGTTCTCACTAGGTTACGAAAAAATAACCTATACGCTAAACTAGAAAAATGTATATTTGAATCAAATAATATCTCTTTTCTGGGGTATAACATCTCTCCTGAAGGAATCAAGATGCAAGATGACAAGGTTCAGGCCATTCATAATTGGCCGACTCCTCAATGTAAGAAAGATGTTCAACGTTTCCTTGGCTTCTCAAATTATTATAGGAAATTCATTCCTGGATTTGCTGCTATTACCAAACCTCTTACTGAACTCACCAAATTGAATCATCCTTTCAGGTGGACTAGCCATACTCAACAGGTATTTGACCTTTTAAAAAATAAATTCACTACAGCACCCATTCTCCAATACCCGGATTTAGAAAAGCAATTTATCCTGGAAGTTGACGCTTCTGAGTTCGCAATAGGGGCAATCCTCTCTCAAAGGAAATCATTCAAAGAACCCTTACATCCGGTCGCATTCTTCTCTAGATTGATGCAACCAGCAGAGTTAAATTATCCAGTTGGCGAGAAAGAATTACTTGCAATAAAGTGTTCCTTCGATCACTGGAGGCATTTGCTTGAGGGTGCAACACAACCAACTGTCATATATACTGACCACAAAAATCTGCAATATCTTCAGTCTAATCGAACTCTATCCTCCAGACAATTACGCTGGAGTCTTTACTTCTCTCGTTTCCATTACATCATTACCTACAGGCCTGGTACAAAAAATGGCAAGGCTGACGCCCTCTCTAGACAAGGTCCTAAACCTATAATACCATGCATTCCTACTACTATTGTTCCTAAGGACTCTATCATTGGAGTTATAACAAGTTTAACTACAGTGATAAAAGATGCTACTGCTATTGATCCATCAGTACCTCATACAGATCTTACTTACAATTCTGATGGCTTACTCTATAAGGACGGGAAGCTATACATACCTCCAAATCTTAGATCTTCAATCTTGAAAACAGTTCATGAGTCTCCCCTTGCTGGACACATGGGAAGGGATAAAACTTTGGATTTACTTAAGAGATCTTTTTGGTGGCCTACTCTTAACCTCGATCTCAAAGAATATATCTCTAAATGTGTTATATGCGCAACCTCCAAACCTTCTAAACAACTCCCTGTGGGTCTTTTACAGCCTTTACCTGTACCTCAAGTACCCTGGGAGGCGGTATCCCTAGACTTTATCGTGGACTTACCTCTCTCCAACAAATATACCACTATAATGGTTGTCACTGATCTATTCTCAAAGATGGCACATTTCATACCGGTTACCTCCCTACCCACTTCCAAGTTCACCAGTGAATTGTTCATTCAAAATATTGTAAGACTGCATGGAATACCTAAAACCATCCTTAGTGACCGTGGAACCCAATTCACATCTAAGTTCTGGAGAAATTTGTGTGCTGCTCTGCATATAGAACAAAAACTCACCACTGCTTACCATCCTCAGACGAATGGGCAGACTGAGAGGGTGAACCAGTGGCTAGAGCAATACCTACGTTGTTTCTGCTCTCACCAACAAGATTCTTGGGCCACCTACTTGCCCCTAGCAGAATTTGCCTATAATAATAATAAGAGTTCTACAACTGGCACATCACCATTTTTTATAAATTATGGTTTACATCCAAATTTCACACTACTTCCGAAGATTGACACCCCATGTCCTCAGGTGAATGATCTGGTTAATGACATTTCTGCTAACTTTTCTTCAATTCGTGAACATATTCTTCAGGCACAGGCATCACAACGCAGGTACTACGATCTTCGCCACAGACCTAGTCCTCAATATTCCGTAGGACAACAAGTATGGCTCTCCACTAAGAACCTCAAGATACCTTATCCTTGTAGGAAACTAGGTAAACTCTTTTTGGGTCCTTACCCTATCGTCAGGGTAAATGGTCCAAACACAGTTACACTCCAACTACCACCAACTTTTAAGATACATCCAACTTTCCATGTGTCTCTTATCAAACCTTGCAACCTACCCATAACAAATATTACATCAAAAGACCCAATACCTTCTGCTAATCTTGATTGCCAGTATGAGGTTCATAGCATTCTGGATTCTAGACTACGTCGTGGGAATCTTTTCTATTTGGTTCATTGGAAAGGTTTTGGCCATGAGGATGATTCCTGGGAGCCTGCCTCGAACATATCTGCTCCACGTCTGATTTCCCTCTTCCATAGACGTAACCCTGATCGTCCTAGGCCTTGAACCTCGCTGTGGTTCTTTTTGTGGGGGGCTCTGTCAGGGTTACTGCTTGCTAATGATCTGTCCCTTTAAGAGCCTCCTATATCAAGCACTTCCCCCCAGCATTCATTGCTGGTTAATTGAGAAAGGATTCACAGCACAAGCGTTACACTGAGAGTTTTCCTCACTCTCCAACTGCCTCATAAATTCTTATTTGAAGAGTTACTGATAACTTCTCTTATTTTTCATTCCTACATCTAGCAGCTCTTCTACTCAATTCAACTCTGGAAGATATTTCATACTAAAAGGAAATCAAACTAACCCGACATCAAACCCTGAAGCATTTACAAGGTAACAGGATTCAAGCAGCTTCATACACAGCACAGCAAGTAGCGGTGACGTCATCAGCTGCAGCCGCAACCGCTCTCCCTCTGAGTACCACGCTGCTGTTCATAACAAACGGACAAGTAACAAATCCTGTGTTCTCAGGTCAGACCTAATTATTTTATTATTAATCGTTATCCTTACTTATTTTGATGAACTTTACCTGCCTAATTAAGGAATACTATATTTTACGTTACTGCTTAAATTTGAACTGTTTGCATTATCAAATGCCCTGAAAGTAATACAGTTTATGAAGTTAATAAACTGTCACTTATTGGGCAAATAGTAATACATTATATGAAGCACTGAAAACGAATTCATCAAGCTTCTTTTATGTTACAAACCTACTTTTGAGGAAATTGTTGGTTCTTATTTGTAAAACAAAATTAAATGCTTGTTCAAATTGCAGACTATTACAGACTATTACACCTACCATTACAAAAAAAATAAAAAACCCCACCATTACAAAAAATAAAAAATGAAATTACCAAAAATAAAATAAATTAATCCTATTCTAATACTCCTTATAAAAAACACCCCAAAATAAAATAAGACCTATTCTAAAAATAAACTACCAATAGCCCTTAAAAGGGCCTTTTGTAGGGGATTGCCCTAAAGTGATCAGCTCTTTTGCTTTAAACATTACAACCCCCCAGCCCTCAAAATAAAAAAATAACTAAATAAAATCTAAACTACCCATTGCCCAGAAAAAAAACATTTGGAAGGGCATTCAGCTCTTTTGCTGCCCCCCCCATAAAAAAAAACATACTTATCTATAAAAGAAAAACACCCCCAAAAAAAATAAAATAACTGACACTAACCCCGCTCCATCTTCATCTTGGCGGTGCTCCATCTTCATCCATCTTCATTGCGGGTCCATCTTCTTCCATCTTCATTGCGGGTCCATCTTCTTCCATTTTCATCCTCCTAGCGGAGGTCCAACTTCTAAATTTGGTGTCGGCTGCGAGGTCAGCATCGGTGGTCCTCTTCAGATATTCAATACGGAGCTCCCTCTTCATGCGGTCTCCAGCCTCACACTGAATAGTGAATGAGAGGTACCCCATTTATATCTTCAAATTCAAATCAGCCAATAGAATGAAAGCTTTTTCCTTTCATTCTATTGGTTGATTTGAGTTTAAAGATTCAAATCAGCCAATAGGAATGCAAGGTTATATATATATATATATATATATATATATATATAATTTATGTAAGAACTTACCTGATAAATTCATTTCTTTCATATTAGCAAGAGTCCATGAGCTAGTGACGTATGGGATATACATTCCTACCAGGAGGGGCAAAGTTTCCCAAACCTCAAAATGCCTATAAATACACCCCTCACCACACCCACAATTCAGTTTAACGAATAGCCAAGAAGTGGGGTGATAAAAAAGTGCGAAAGCATATAAAATAAGGAATTGGAATAATTGTGCTTTATACAAAATCATAACCACCACAAAAAAAGGGCGGGCCTCATGGACTCTTGCTAATATGAAAGAAATGAATTTATCAGGTAAGTTCTTACATAAATTATGTTTTCTTTCATGTAATTAGCGAGAGTCCATGAGCTAGTGACGTATGGGATAATGACTACCCAAGATGTGGATCTTTCCACACAAGAGTCACTAGAGAGGGAGGGATAAAATAAAGACAGCCAATTCCTTTTGAAAATAATCCACACCCAAAAATAAAGTTTAACGAAAAACATAAGCAGAAGATTCAAACTGAAACCGCTGCCTGAAGTACTTTTCTACCAAAAACTGCTTCAGAAGAAGAAAATACATCAAAATGGTAGAATTTAGTAAAAGTATGCAAAGAGGACCAAGTTGCTGCTTCGCAAATCTGGTCAACCGAAGCTTCATTCCTAAACGCCCAGGAAGTAGAAACTGACCTAGTAGAATGAGCTGTAATTCTTTGAGGCGGAGTTTTACCCGACTCAACATAGGCAAGATGAATTAAAGATTTCAACCAAGATGCCAAAGAAATGGCAGAAGCTTTCTGGCCTTTTCTAGAACCGGAAAAGATAACAAATAAACTAGAAGTCTTACGGAAAGATTTCGTAGCTTCAACATAATATTTCAAAGCTCTAACAACATCCAAAGAATGCAACGATTTCTCCTTAGAATTCTTAGGATTAGGACATAATGAAGGAACCACAATTTCTCTACTAATGTTGTTGGAATTCACAACTTTAGGTAAAAATTCAAAAGAAGTTCGCAACACCGCCTTATCCTGATGAAAAATCAGAAAAGGAGACTCACAAGAAAGAGCAGATAATTCAGAAACTCTTCTGGCAGAAGAGATGGCCAAAAGGAACAAAACTTTCCAAGAAAGTAATTTAATGTCCAATGAATGCATAGGTTCAAACGGAGGAGCTTGAAGAGCTCCCAGAACCAAATTCAAACTCCAAGGAGGAGAAATTGACTTAACAGGTTTTATACGAACCAAAGCTTGTACAAAACAATGAATATCAGGAAGAATAGCAATCTTTCTGTGAAAAAGAACAGAAAGAGCAGAGATTTGTCCTTTCAAAGAACTTGCGGACAAACCCTTATCTAAACCATCCTGAAGAAACTGTAAAATTCTCGGTATTCTAAAAGAATGCCAAGAAAAATGATGAGAAAGACACCAAGAAATATAAGTCTTCCAGACTCTATAATATATCTCTCGAGATACAGATTTACGAGCCTGTAACATAGTATTAATCACAGAGTCAGAGAAACCTCTTTGACCAAGAATCAAGCGTTCAATCTCCATACCTTTAAATTTAAGGATTTCAGATCCTGATGGAAAAAAGGACCTTGTGACAGAAGGTCTGGTCTTAACGGAAGAGTCCACGGTTGGCAAGAGGCCATCCGGACAAGATCCGCATACCAAAACCTGTGAGGCCATGCCGGAGCTACCAGCAGAACAAATGAACATTCCCTCAGAATCTTGGAGATTACTCTTGGAAGAAGAACTAGAGGCGGAAAGATATAGGCAGGATGATACTTCCAAGGAAGTGATAATGCATCCACTGCCTCCGCCTGAGGATCCCGGGATCTGGACAGATACCTGGGAAGTTTCTTGTTTAGATGGGACGCCATCAGATCTATTTCTGGAAGTTCCCACATTTGAACAATCTGAAGAAATACCTCTGGGTGAAGAGACCATTCGCCCGGATGCAACGTTTGGCGACTGAGATAATCCGCTTCCCAATTGTCTATACCTGGGATATGAACCGCAGAGATTAGACAGGAGCTGGATTCCGCCCAAACCAAAATTCGAGATACTTCTTTCATAGCCAGAGGACTGTGAGTCCCTCCTTGATGATTGATGTATGCCACAGTTGTGACATTGTCTGTCTGAAAACAAATGAACGATTCTCTCTTCAGAAGAGGCCAAAACTGAAGAGCTCTGAAAATTGCACGGAGTTCCAAAATATTGATCGGTAATCTCACCTCCTGAGATTCCCAAACTCCTTGTGCCGTCAGAGATCCCCACACAGCTCCCCAACCTATGAGACTTGCATCTGTTGAAATTACAGTCCAGGTCGGAAGCACAAAAGAAGCCCCCTGAATTAAATGATGGTGATCTGTCCACCATGTTAGAGAGTGTCGAACAATCGGTTTTAAAGATATTAATTGAGATATCTTCGTGTAATCCTTGCACCATTGCTTCAGCATACAGAGCTGAAGAGGTCGCATGTGAAAACGAGCAAAGGGGATCGCGACCGATGCAGCAGTCATAAGACCTAGAATTTCCATGCATAAGGCTACCGAAGGGAATGATTGTGACTGAAGGTTTCGACAAGCTGCAATCAATTTTAGACGTCTCTTGTCTGTTAAAGACAGAGTCATGGACACTGAATCCATCTGGAAACCCAGAAAGGTTACCCTTGTCTGAGGAATCAAAGAACTTTTTGGTAAATTGATCCTCCAACCATGATCTTGAAGAAACAACACAAGTCGATTCGTATGAGATTCTGCTAAATGTAAAGACTGAGCAAGCACCAAGATATCGTCCAAATAAGGAAATACCACAATACCCTGTTCTCTGATTACAGACAGAAGGGCACCGAGAACCTTTGTAAAAATTCTTGGAGCTGTAGCTAGGCCAAACGGCAGAGCCACAAACTGGTAATGCTTGTCCAGAAAAGAGAATCTCAGGAACTGATAATGATCTGGATGAATCGGAATATGCAGATATGCATCCTGTAAATCTATTGTGGACATATAATTCCCTTGCTGAACAAAAGGCAAGATAGTCCTTACAGTTACCATCTTGAACGTTGGTATTCTTACATAACGATTCAATATTTTTAGATCCAGAACTGGTCTGAAGGAATTCTCCTTCTTTGGTACAATGAAGAGATTTGAATAAAACCCCATCCCCTGTTCCGGAACTGGAACTGGCATAATTACTCCAGTCAACTCTAGATCTGAAACACATTTCAGAAATGCTTGAGCTTTTACTGGATTTACTGGGACACGGGAAAGAAAAAATCTCTTTGCAGGAGGTCTCATCTTGAAACCAATTCTGTACCCTTCTGAAACAATGCTCTGAATCCAAAGATTGTGAACAGAATTGATCCAAATTTCCTTGAAAAAACGTAACCTGCCCCCTACCAGCTGAGCTGGAATGAGGGCCGCACCTTCATGTGGACTTAGAAGCAGGCTTTGCCTTTCTAGCTGGCTTGGATTTATTCCAGACTGGAGATGGTTTCCAAACTGAAACTGCTCCTGAGGATGAAGGATCAGGCTTTTGTTCTTTGTTGAAACGAAAGGAACGAAAACGATTATTAGCCCTGCTTTTACCTTTAGATTTTTTATCCTGTGGTAAAAAAGTTCCTTTCCCACCAGTAACAGTTGAAATAATGGAATCCAACTGAGAACCAAATAATTTGTTACCCTGGAAAGAAATGGAAAGTAAAGTTGATTTAGAAGCCATATCAGCATTCCAAGTTTTAAGCCATAAAGCTCTTCTAGCTAAAATAGCTAGAGACATAAACCTGACATCAACTCTGATAATATCAAAAATGGCATCACAGATAAAATTATTAGCATGCTGTAGAAGAATAATAATATCATGAGAATCATGATGTGTTACTTGTTGCGCTAAAGTTTCCAACCAGAAAGTTGAAGCTGCAGCAACATCAGCCAAAGATATAGCAGGTCTAAGAAGATTACCTGAACACAGATAAGCTTTTCTTAGAAAGGATTCAATTTTCCTATCTAAAGGATCCTTAAACGAAGTACCATCTGACGTAGGAATAGTAGTACGTTTAGCAAGGGTAGAAATAGCCCCATCAACTTTAGGGATTTTGTCCCAAAATTCTAATCTGTCAGACGGCACAGGATATAATCGCTTAAAACGTTTAGAAGGAGTAAATGAATTACCCAATTTATCCCATTCTTTGGAAATTACTGCAGAAATAGCATTAGGAACAAGAAAAACTTCTGGAATAACCACAGGAGCTTTAAATACCTTATCCAAACGTTTAGAAATAGTATCAAGAGGACCAGAATCCTCTATTTCTAAAGCAATTAGTACTTCTTTAAGTAAAGAACGAATAAATTCCATTTTAAATAAATATGAAGATTTATCAGCATCAACCTCTGAGACAGAATCCTCTGAACCAGAAGAGTCATCAGAATCAGAATGATGATGTTCATTTAAAAATTCATCTGTAGGGAGAGAAGTTTTAAAAGATTTTTTACGTTTACTAGAAGGAGAAATAACAGACATAGCCTTCTTTATGGATTCAGAAACAAAATCTCTTATATTATCAGGAACATTCTGCACCTTAGATGTTGAAGGAACTGCAACAGGCAATGGTACTTTACTAAAGGAAATATTATCTGCTTTAACAAGTTTGTCATGACAATCAATACAAACAACAGCTGGAGGAATAGCTACCAAAAGTTTACAGCAGATACACTTAGCTTTGGTAGATCCAGCACTAGACAGCGATTTTCCTGTAGTATCTTCTGACTCAGATGCAACGTGAGACATCTTGCAATATGTAAGAGAAAAAACAACATATATATAAAGCAAAATTGATCAAATTCCTTAAATGACAGTTTCAGGAATGGGAAAAAATGCCAAAGAACAAGCTTCTAGCAACCAGAAGCAATGAAAAATGAAACTTAAATAATGTGGAGACAAAAGCGACGCCCATATTTTTCGCGCCAATAAGACGCCCACATTATTTGGCGCCTAAATGCTTTTTGGCGCCAAAATGACGCCACATCCGGAACGCCGACATTTTTGGCGCAAAATAACGTAAAAAAATGACGCAACTTCCGGCGACACGTATGACGCCGGAAACAGAAACAAATTTTTTGCGCCAAAAAAGTCCGCGCCAAGAATGACGCAATAAAATGAAGCATTTTCAGCCCCCGCGAGCCTAACAGCCCACAGGGAAGAGTCAAATTTTTGAAGGTAAGAAAAAATGATTAAATCAAATGCATTATCCCAAATATGAAACTGACTGTCTGAAAATAAGGAAAGTTGAACATTCTGAGTCAAGGCAAATAAATGTTTGAATACATATATTTAGAACTTTATAAACAAAGTGCCCAACCATAGCTTAGAGTGTCACAGAAAATAAGATTTACTTACCCCAGGACACTCATCTACATGTTTGTAGAAAGCCAAACCAGTACTGAAACGAGAATCAGCAGAGGTAATGGTATATATAAGAGTATATCGTCGATCTGAAAAGGGAGGTAAGAGATGAATCTCTACGACCGATAACAGAGAACCTATGAAATAGACCCCGTAGAAGGAGATCACTGCATTCAAATAGGCAATACTCTCCTCACATCCCTCTGACATTCACTGCACGCTGAGAGGAAAACCGGGCTCCAACTTGCTGCGGAGCGCATATCAACGTAGAATCTAGCACAAACTTACTTCACCACCTCCATCGGAGGCAAAGATTGTAAAACTGAATTGTGGGTGTGGTGAGGGGTGTATTTATAGGCATTTTCAGGTTTGGGAAACTTTGCCCCTCCTGGTAGGAATGTATATCCCATACGTCACTAGCTCATGGACTCTTGCTAATTACATGAAAGAAATATATATATATATATATATATATACACACACACACACACACATACATACATACACACACACACACACACATATATATATATATATATATATATATATATACATACACATATACATACACACACACATACATACACACACTGAGAAAAAAAAGAACACTATGCACTTAACTAGTGCTACATGGTTCAGATAGCACATACAAATGAAAATGGTGTCAAATAATTATTTACATACATTAGAAAAATAAGGAAAACGCTCCAGCAGTCATTATAGAGTGGTGGAGGTGAGAGGGCAGACTTACATCTCTTCTGTTCTGGCAGTGTACAGGCTAGAGAGAACATCTGCAAAACCAACCAGTGACACTTCTGGAACTCTTGTCTGCAGACTGCAGCTGAAAGATGTCCCGCCCCACAACAACCCAGGAACTGTAGCACATCTCTGAAAGGGGAGGGGGCACAAGTTTTACTTCACTTTGTTAACCCCACACTTTGACTAGACAGCCTTTCAGGGACAGGGAAGCAGATAAATAGCCTTGATCTTGTCTGGTATTTTTCAGTCAGCTCAGTTTCCTGCTCAGGGGGGGCCACAGGGGGGGCAGGGACATTTTTACAGGGGCACTGGCCCCTGTGGGCCCCTGTGTAGAACTGCCCCGGGGGGGGGGGGGGATACAGTACACTAATATCCAGTGGCACCTCAAATGCAACATATTTCGATTTAAACAATTAAAACTTTAGATTTTTGTTTTTATTATTACAAATTAAGTTACTTGAAAAACACCAAAAATCTTTAGCAAAATGGTTATATTTAGGGACCGATATTTGCTCTGGATCTCTTTATTCTTATTTAAATGTTATGTTACATGAATATGGAATGGAATGTGTATGTAGTATCGAGAATGAAAAAGAGATTAAGCAATGTTTTTTAAGTAAAAGAAAACAGAAACTTGTACAATGTCCCAAGTTTATGGAGAAGAGGGAAGCATTTTGTGTGTTATGGCTTTGTTATGGTTATTTGTGTGATGTCATTAGTTACAGTAAACTAAAGGATTACATGAAATATGAAGCCCTTTAATATCAGTGGTCAACGTATTTAGAGTACTCATATTAGGAGGATCCAGTTCTCGTAGTTAAACTTTACTTTGTGAATTAAATTCACAGTACTCTATTCTAAATACAGCAAAACTACTAGTATATACTGTACTACACCTGCTGTATATCTCACTCAGGAGAAAGAACATTTTCATATAGCATTCATAATCTTATGAAATAAGTCCATGTTTTATTTGAAATAGTGTGATGAATTTCTTTTGCATCGGCCGCCATCGGAAAAAGTTAGAGGGAAGCAGGCACCATTTTATACATAGAAGAGAGGATTTCACTCTCTTACGTTGGCGCTGTTTAATTTCACATTGTAGAGAGTTACCTGAGGAGCTATGGGGGGGGGGGGTGCAGTGCTGCATTTGTGAGTAAATGAGGAATTCATTTTAACTTAAATTTTGGGGGGAAGTTAACAGTTATGTCTTATTTGAAATAGTATGATAAAATGTTTTGAGGGTTTTTTGGTCGCAGTGTGCATGCCTTTCTCACTGAGCGTGCGCCTCTCTCTCTCTTACTCTCTCACTTTCTGGGGCCTATTTAACAAAGGTCTGTCGGACCTGATCCGACAGTGCAGATCAGGTCCGACAGACCTCGCTGAATGCAGAGAGCAGTACGCTCTCCGTATTCAGCATTGTACCAGCAGCTCTTGTGAGCTGCTGTTACAACGCCGCCCCCTGCAGATTTATCGGCCACCAGCAGGGGGGTGTCAATCAACCCGATCGTACTCGATCGGGTTTAATTGCAGCGATGTCTGTCCGCCTGCTCAGAGCAGACGGACAGGTTATGAAGCAGCGGTCTTTAGACCGCTGCTTCATAACTGGTGTTTCTGGCTCGCCAGAAACACGGGGCTTCAAGCTCCATATGGAGCTTGATAGATATGCCCCTAAGTCTTTTTCTCTCTCACTCTTATACTTTCAATCTCACCTTTTTCTCTCTCTATAATACATATTTACAAAATAATTTAAAACAAAATTGTTAATGATTATATAGTATAATTTAATTTTTATTATTGGAAGTGTAATATATATATATATTTTTTTAAATCTAAATTGATGTTGTTTCTAAATTATAAATATTAAGGGCTAGTTACAAGTGCTGCAGTAAATTTTGTTTTATTGCCAGTGAAAACATCGCTAGCGTTAGGCTTTTTTTTCTCGAGTTCCGTTGGTATTACAAGTTGAAAACCCGAATAAATCCTAGGCAGAGTTTTCGCGTGCATGTGTTCCCCCATAGGAATCAATGGAGACAAAAGAGTGGGGGGGGAAAACCTAACACCCTACTCACCCAAACAACCTCGCATTTTCGCCTTCCCCATAGAAGCCAATAGAGAAAATAAAACTTACATCCAACCATAAGCCCCAAGCCTAATAACCCCTTATCCGCCATCCCCCCACATTGCAAAGTACCTAAATAAACAATTAACCCCTACACTGCCACCCCCCCACATTGCAAAGTACCTAAATAAACTATTAACCCCTACACCGCCATCCCCCCACATAGCAAAGTACCTAAATACACTATTAAACCCTATACTGCCATCCCCCCACATTGCAAAGAACCTAAATAAACTATTAACCCCAACAATGCTATCCCCCCACATCACAAAGTACCTAAATAAACTATTAACCCCTACACTGCCACCCCCCACATTGCAAAGTACTTATAGAAACTAATAACCCCTACACAGCCACCCCCCCCACATTGCAAAGTACCTAAATAAACTATTAACCCCTACACCGCCATCCCCCCACATAGCAAAGTACCTAAATACACTATTAAACCCTATACTGCCATCCCCCCACATTGCAAAGAACCTAAATAAACTATTAACCCCAACAATGCTATCCCCCCACATCACAAAGTACCTAAATAAACTATTAACCCCTACACTGCCACCCCCCACATTGCAAAGTACTTATAGAAACTAATAACCCCTACACAGCCATCCCCACACATCACAAAGTACCTAAATAAACTATTAATCCCTACACCGCCATCACCCCACATCACAAAGTATCTAAATAAACTATTAACCCCTACATTACCATCCCCCCACATCGCAAAGTTATAAACTAACATCTAAACCCCCTTACCTAACACCCCCTTAACCCAAATAAAAATACCCCAAAATTAACTTTAAAAAAATCCTAACTACTTTAAAATAAAAAACTTACCTGTAAAATTAAATAAAAACCTAATCTTACCTTTAAAAAGAAATCCTACCATTACAAAAAAATAAAAAACCCTACCATTACAAAAATAAAAAATGAAATTACCAAAAATAAAATAAATTAATCCTATTCTAATACTCCTTATAAAAACACCCCAAAATAAAATAAGACCTATTCTAAAAATAAACTACCAATAGCCCTTAAAAGGGCCTTTTGTAGGGGATTGCCCTAAAGTGATCAGCTCTTTTGCTTTAAACATTACAACCCCCCAGCCCTCAAAATAAAAAAATAACTAAAAAAAATCTAAATTACCCATTGCCCAGAAAAAAAAACATTTGGAAGGGCATTCAGCTCTTTTGCTGCCCCCCCCCCCAAAAAAACAACAACATACTGATCTATAAAAGAAAAACACCCCCCCAAAAAAAAAAATAACTGACACTAACCCCGCTCCATCTTCATCTTGGCGGTGCTCCATCTTCATCCATCTTCATTGCGGGTCCATCTTCTTCCATCTTCATCCTCCTAGCGGAGGTCCAACTTCTAAATTTGGTGTCGGCGGCGAGGTCAGCATTGATGGTCCTCTTCAGATATTCAATACGAAGCTCCCTCTTCATGCGGTCTCCAGCCTCACACTGAATAGTGAATGAGAGGTACCCCATTTATATCTTCAAATTCAAATCAGCCAATAGAATGAAAGCTTATTCCTTTCATTCTATTGGTTGATTTGAGTTTAAAGATTCAAATCAGCTAATAGGAATGCAAGGTTACCCCTATATAAAAGGAGTACCTTGCATTCACTATTCAGTGTGCAGCTGGAGACCGCATGAAGAGGGAGCTCCGTGTTAAAGATCTGAAAAGGACAACTGCTGTTGCCGCCGTCACCGAAGTTAGAAAATGGACCTCCGCCGGGATGAAGATGGACCTACAATCGAGAGGGATGAAGATAGAGCGCTGCCAGGTTGAAGATGGAGCGCCGCCCTTCATCATTGGTGAGTACCAATTTTGGGGTTAGTGTTAGGTTGTTGTTTTTTCAAGATTAGGGTTTTTGGGGGTTTTTTGGGCAGCAAAAGAGCTGAATGCCCTTTTAAGGACAATTTCCATCTAAATGCCCTTTTCGGGGTAATGGGTAATTCAGTGTTTTTTTAGTTAGGTTTTTTTATTTTGGGGGGTTGTAATGTTAGGGGGTTAGTGTTTTTTTAAAGCAAAAGAGCTGATCCCTTTAGGGCAATACCCTACAAATGGCCCTTTAAAGGTCTATTGGTAGTTCATTTTTAGAATAGGATTTTTTATTTTGGGGTGTTTTTTTAAGGGGTATTAGAATAGGATTAATTTATTTTATTTTTGGTCATTTTGTTTTTTATTTTTTTGTAATGGTAGTATTTTTTATTTTTTGTAATGGTAGGATTGTTTTTAAAAGGTAAGATTAGGTTTTAATTTCATTTTACAGGTTAGTTTTTTTTATTTTAAGGTAGTTAGGATTTTTTTAAATTAATTTTGGGGTATTTTAATTTGGGTTATGTTCGGGGGTGTTAGGTTAGGGGGTTTAGATGTTAGTTTATAACTTTGCGATGTGAGGGGGTGGCGGTGTAGTGGTTAAATGTTTATTTAGATTCTTTGCGATGTGGGTGGGATGGCGGGATAGGGGTTAATAGTTTATTTAGATACTTGCATTGTGGGGGGATAGCAGTGTAGGGGTTAGTAGTTTATTTAGATACTTTGTGTTGTGTGAGGATGGCTGTTTAGTGGTTAATAGCATTATTTAGTGTTTGCGATGTGGTGGGATGGTGGTTTAGGGATTAATAGAATTATTTAGATACTAAGCGTTGTGGGGGGATGGCGGGTTAATAGTTTATTCAGATTCTTTGCATTGTGGGGGGATTGCGGTTTAGGGGTTAAAATAATTATTTAGTGTCTGTGATGTGGGGGGTGGCAGTTTAGGGGTTAATATAATTATTTAATGTTTGTGATATGGAGGGATGGCAGTTTAGGGGTTAATAGTGTAGTTTATGAGTGTAAGTGTACTTTGTAATGTATTTTTATTGTGTTTTGTGCAACTTTTTAGTTTTGGAACCCAGTTTACCACAGTTCTTAGATCGCAGTAAGGATAGAAGCAGAAAAGGTTTTGCTGAACTTGTAATATCAGCAGAAGGAAAATGCTTTGCGAAATCACGGGTTGCGCTAGAGCAAAACCGTTTGCGCAGTACTTGTAATCTAGCCCTAATTATTTTAAGAGGTGTTTGTAGTATTTGAGAGTAATTTGATAGTTATAGATAATTACTAATTACTGTTTGATCCTAATCCTCTTTTTTTGATCAACAACGTCATGTGTGATATAATCAGTGATGCCAAGCCCATTGCTGATGTCATGCAAAGCACCCAGGGCAGGGGCAGTTAAGTTCCCTTACCTTTAATTTTCTTGCTTTTTATCATTTGATTGAGAACTTAAACTGTAGGTATTAACATAAAATTTTTAACAAAAAACATCACAAAGTAAAGTTAAATTATGAGAGTTGCACCAAATATGTTGACCACTGCTAAAATACAAAATACATAAAATACAAAATGCCTCCCAAATCTCCAGTTTATTAAATTGTAGTATTGTATGTTGTCAATTCAGTTATTAACCTCTTAAGGACATGTGACAGAATTTTTCCGTCATAAAACAATTGAGCAAACTGAAAGCTGTGTCCTTAAAGGGTTAACAGAGGTTGGTCAGCTATCAACAGAAAAGGGTGTCAACTTTTGTTTCTGATGGGCCAAGTAAACTTAGTTACATATACTCCTCTTCAAATTTTACCTTACATGTATTCCAGTTAGGAAATACACTCTCCTCAAACCAATTCTCATAAAACTGAATTGAATCAGTTACTTATTTTTTTCAGAATGGTGTGTTTGTAAAACGTATAAATAATAACAACACACACAGGGGGTGTTAGCCAGTGAACATACAGTATATGTCAATAGAACCAAAAGTAAAAGGTGCAAGCAGTCACAAGTATAATATATACGACTTAAGAAGAGTTATATTCACAAAACTCGTGAATGTCAAAGCATGACAAGGCTGCACTCAAGTTCAAAAAATAAATATTGTTTATTATACCACTTGATAAACCAAAAACACCTTAATTAAAAAGCTGCAAAACACATGTAAATACAAATCCAGGCCTGGAAAATAAATAAAATAATATATAAATGTTACAAGGAAAGAACATTAGAGTTTAGCAAGTAACAGAGCACATAAGTGTATAACACACGCTCTATACCTAAATGTAAAGTGGTTCATACACAATAGTATAATGCAGACCAAACAGAGTATTGGAGCATATAACGCTATTATGGCGTTACAATGTTACAAAGTTCCTTGAACTGTGACTTAGTTGCCGAAATGGAAAGTGAAGCCCATGGTGTATCAACAGGCTCCACAAGCCAGAACATCAAAGGCAAACTTATATCACAAATGTGTTACTATTAATCCGGTGTTCAGATAACATATCCCTTTAAAAAGTACCTTCATGGTTACCAATGTTAGGTCAAAACCATTCCGTTGCAAGTTTTCAGTGTTGTGCGGTTACTCCCATACAGATACGGAGCTTCGCTCACCATTAGCAGCACCTTGAAAGTCGGGATGAATCCGGAAAGCGAACTTCAACAGCCTGGAAAAGATTCACCGGTTTACAGATCACCAAACATATGTTCTTTCCTTGTAACATTTATATATACAGTATACATTTTATTTTCCAGGCCTGGATTTGTATTTACATGTGTTTTGCAGCTTTTTAATTAAGGTGTTTTTGATTTATCAAGTGGTATAATAAACAATATTTTTTTTTTTTAACCTTAGTGCAGCCTTGTCATGCTTTGACATTCACGAGTTTTGTGAATGTAACTCTCTACTTAAGTCGTATATATAAATAATAGAAGCCTGATTTAAAAAAATAAAACAACTGGAATATACACAGTGAATGTGATTCCTGCCCATAATATTTCTCTATTTTTCTCTTCTAATAAAAATCTCCAATTAACCCTTTGATGACCTGGTTAATTTGTCTATATGTAAACAAATTGAAATCCTGGGATCGGGTTAGGGGGGCATCCCTGTGATGCTAGGGCACACCCTCTAGACCGCGATCACATCATGGAAGCGCTGTTGGCTTTAGGACAACCAACGGTTATGACGTTCTATTTCGACAGAACGACACTAAAGCCCAGTGTAATTATGACGGAATAGAACGGCATAACGGCGTTAAAAGGTTAAAATTCTTAATTATGGAAATAATAACATTTTCTCTATACATTAATTGTTTATATTACGTTTGCTGCAAAATACCTGTTAAAAGTATGTTTGAGAGTATCCATCATGATTAAATGTATCTAAATCTGCAACATTCTTCACAGCGATTGGTTAGCTGTGATTGGTTAGCTCCAAACAAAATCTTATATAAATCTGCCTCTAGTTGGCCAAAGCAAAGCAGACCAGGAACATGGAATCCTGGTGCTTTTCAAAAGGCCTATCTCTGAGCTTCCATTTATTTTCAAATGGTAATGCAGTGCTTAAAGGGATATGAAACCCAAAAAATGTATTTTGAGATTCAGACAAATCATACAATTTTTAAAAAGTTTCCAATTTACTTCTATGATCAAATTTGCTTCGTTCCCATGATAGCTAGGCATCTGGAACACTACATGGCAGGAAATAGTGTTGCTATCTAGTGCAAATGGTTAATATTCTTGCAAAACTGCTGGCATACAGTGCTCCTGAAATGATCCGGCTCCTAAGCACACGTCACTGCTTTTTAACAAAAGATACCAAAGGACCAAAGAAAATGGGATAATAGAAATAAATTAGAAAGTTATTTAGAATCGCATGCTCTGTCTGAATCATGAAAAAAAAATTGCTTGGGTTTTCATATCCCTTTAATTGCTGATATATGTAATGACAAGTAGTTATTTTAATAATGTATCTTGTAGAGGGAGTAAATAGGTTATCATTACCAACTCCTACTCACAGACAGCAAGTGTAACCCTTTGTACATAATGATGTCATTTATTATCAAATTTAGTAAAACTGATGATGTATAATTTTAGAAATGCCATAATTATTGGTGACATCTCAATTCCTGTTTTTGTAAGAAAACTTATCAACTAAATGCTGCCCTCTCACATTCTACAACTGACAATTGTTTTCCTGTAAACAAAGTATAAAACAGGTTTCTTTCCATTGCAGGTCTCAAATCTATTTTTGTGTTCACAGCGCAGCTGCAATTACATTCCTGCAGGTAAGGGACTTCAAATGAATTCTTTTGTTAATAAGTAAATATTTAAACTGATTTATGATACATTTTATGATAAAATGAAAGATTAATTTATAATACCTTATAGTTGCATGCATGTAAATGAGATATTATCTATTCTTTGTACAACTGTTATGGCTAAAAAAATACCTTTATGCACAATCATTTCCTTCAGTGGTTTTAAAAGAACATACAACACCCACATAGTTTTTATGCATCTAAAGGAGAAGATTGTAAACATAAAGAGCCAGATTACAAGTGGAGCGTTATTTAACACTCCCGCTCAAGCGTTAACTGCACTAGAAATACGTTTTTTGACTGCATTGGGTTGCGCTTGTATTGCAAGTTGAATCCTTTTTCGTTTGTGCGCAACAAATAGCGAGTCACTCGTAAACTAGCCTAAAACGGGGCATAAAAGTGCAAAAAACAGAATACTCTAATGTGTTATGGCTTTTTATTATTGCATATAACTATGTGTATAACTGGGTCACCAGCTGTTTCTGCTCAGAACCAGCAGCTCCAAAGTGGTACTTTAACTATGTGTTTGAACCCATTGTGGAGATTAAACAAATAGAGTTCCAGGTCTTCAGCATTAAAATTACATGCCCTAATGAATTAGAGAACGCACATTTTACATCATAATGGCCCTTTTAGACAGCTTTACAATTTACTTGTATTATCTAATTTACTAAATTGTCTTGCTATCCTTTATTTAACGAGTAGCATTCAATGCTGGGATCTAGCTAAACACATCAGGTGAGCCAATGACTAGAGACATGTATGTGCAGCCACCAATTAGCAGCTAGATGAGTAATAAAAACATTGCTGCTCCTAATTCTACCTAGGTATACTTTTCAACAAATAATAGTAAGAGCACAAAGCAAATTAGATAACAGGAGTAAAGTATAAAGTTGTTTAAAATGACATGCTCTGTCTGAATCATGAAATAATCATTTGAGAATACAAGAAAATTGAAAAGTATTTTAAAATTGCCTGTTCTCTGTCTTGGAATCTTGCTGAATTTTCTACTTACCTCATGATGAGAATTAGGCTTCTCAATGCACAATGAACATTAGATCTTTGCATAGATTGACACTTGGTTTTGGTGATTTTATTATTATTATTATTATTATTATTATTATTATTATTATTGAGGTACAATGGAAGTATAGAATGTTGGAACTAAAAAATGCAGTTTAAGACTAGGTCATTGGGTTTTTTTTAGAAGAAAAAAAAAATCTAAAGTTTGAAATAGACTTATTATTGTAAATGTATCAAAAATGTGTTTTGTGGTTTATACTCCTCAATACTGTCAATTTTAAGTAACTTGGATTTTATTGTTGAATATACAAATAAATATATACTACACTGGAATTTTCAAACAAAATAGTTCTTGATGTATGAATCTTTTTTTTCTGAGTGACATGGTCCACCAATTAGTTGCTGATAAATGCTACTGCTATGTTACACTCATATTCATTTTAGCAGATACGCTAAATCAGAAAGCATCTGTCTACATGTAAGGCACAAAATGGCTTGAGTTGTCTCAATGCAGATCTCTCTCCAGATTTAGGAAATCTAAGAAACTGTTTAATTATCTGAAACTAATTATTATTTGTACTTTCCAAATATGACCCACTCTGGTGTGTTCAATAATCAGGAACGCAGCACAACTAACTAACATGCTGTGCCACTAATTAGAACACTGTACTGCTTGGAAGAAATAAACACAGCACAATTATTTTTGCTGTTTAAAAAAAATTAGACTTGACAACACTGTACAAGGCACTTTCACTATAAGAATTTACAATGCGCTGTTATAGATGTTGCTCACATACAGGGAGTCAAGTTCCCCAATGATGTCAAAGTTCACAGCTGAAAGGTGTCAAAAACAATTAAGACTAATGATGAAAATATTCACCAACTGCTCTTGACAGCTTTAAAACAAAAACTTTTCATTCGGAAATACTTTTTTTGAGATACACATGGTATTACCCGCATTACTTATTAGTTCACAGTACTTTAAATTAAGTGTATTATAATAATGAAGTCCTAAGATGTCATAGATAGTTTAATTCAGAGGTATCACATGGTTTTGGATGTCTCAAAGAAAAAGTTGGAAAGCACTGATCCCTTTATTACATGTAGATAGCCATCTTGTTAAATGTTTGATTCATTTACGATTCAATGTTCATATTGTTTAATGGTGTTATTTAACGCAGTGATTTTTAACCTTTTTTTTGCCGTGGCACACTTTTTTACATTAAAAAAATCCTGTGGCACACCACCATCCCAAAATTTTAAAAAAAATCACACATTGTAGCCTAATACAGCATATATATATACACATACACACAAACACACACACACATACTGTATGTATTGTGCTGTTATGCCATGCCTCCTACAAACTACCCCTGCACTGGGAGTAAAAAACAAGCAAAGTTTAAAAAATATGTCACACTGTTGTCAGTCTGCCGTGGCACACCTGAGGATCTCTCACGGCACACTAGTGAGCCACGGCACACTGGTTGAAAAACACTGATTTAACGCATACAAGCAAAAAAAGCTATATGCCATTTCTTCTCTCAGTGTTATGTTTAAGACGGGTTCGATTTTCTGATAGGGACAATCTGACTTATTTTCTTTGTTGTTAAGCTATATTTTATTATTTACATTGAAAGATTGTTTAAGATCATTAGTATCATAAGAAGCTATCATTATACAACAAGAAAATGTGTGGAGCATTAAAATGTATTTGCTTTTGCACAGTTCATAAGCACACATACAAAAAAGCTCAGTATTACAAATAACTGTAAATATGTTGGATTAGCAGTCTAGTCAGCCTTTGCTAGACTTGACATTGATTTTTATTTTAATATACAGTGTTCCCTCATATGCTTTAGTCTTCTTTATAACAATCAATTATTTTCAAGTAAAATTATATTTTAAATTCCTGAATATTTACTCCTCTGTATCAGTCATTGCAGAATGTATCAGTCATTGCAATATTCTGTAAAGGATTTTTTTTCATACCGGTGGTGATAGTCCACGATTCATTACTCCTGGGAATTACACTTCCCTACCATTAGGAGGAGGCAAAGATTCCCAAACTCCAAGAGCTCTATAAAACCCCTCCCACTTCGCAGGTACATCAGTCTTGTCTTTGCCTCCACTGGAGGATAGTGAAGAAATAAGATGTGAATATGATTCTTCAGTGAGAAGGTCTTTCAGTCTATGTTGAGGCCCATTTTCACCTCAGAGTACAGCGTTTGTCATACGGATGTATATTAGGTATGGTTAGTGGCTTTCTTTTTCGCCTTATGGGAATTTTGTCACTTACCTTCCATAGTGGTTGAAGGGACTTGTCTTTTGCCTTCTCATATGGATCTACAATATACTCCTATTCCATAACCTCTGCTGATATGTTTCAGTACTAGTTTGGATTTCTACTGGTTGTTTACTAGTCTATGGTAAGCACCACATTTCTATTTATATGGCTGTAGCTTTGTTTGGGCAATAATAATTATAGTTTTATGTTTATGAATATATAGCCTTGGAACAGTATCTTTATATTATTATTATTACTCTACATTTATACAAAGAAAAATCTAGTGTACAATATCCCTTTAAGCATGTTTATTGTAAAAAGGCTAATGTATCTCCTCCAGCTTATTTATGCGACTCATGTCGTACAGGGTACGTCGCACACAACCTGGTCTTCTAAGACCAGCGACGTACCCTGTACGACATTGGGGTTTAAAGCGGCTGGAAGTGATCCTGATTGCTTCCAGACACTTTCCGGTTATTGCAGTGATGCCTCGATATCGAGGCATACTGCAATAACACCCCTTGGCCATCCGATGCAGAGAGAGCCACTCTGTGGCCCTCTATGCACCGGGCATCGATGGCCGGTATCGTTGGTGGGTGGGAGCTTACGTGGGAGGCGGGTGGGCGGCCATCGATGGACCCTATGACATTGAGGGGGGCGGGATCGTCAGGGGCGGACACGGAGACGCGCGCACGTGCACAGGGGCAGGTGCGTGCAAGGGGTGGAAGCGGGTGGGAAAGGCTACATTACAGATAATGTAAAAAAAAAAAGTAAGAGAGTGGGGTAATATTTTATTTTTAAAAAAAGCATCTAAGGGATCTGGGAGAGGGTGGGGGGTTGGTCTTTGGGGGGGGAAGCTACAATACAGAAAAATTATTCTTTTTAAAAAAAAAAGAAGCTTTTTTTTAGTAAACTGGGTACTGGCAGACAGCTGCCAGTACCCAAGATGGCTACCAATAAGGTAGAGGGGGAGGGATAGAGAGCTGTTTGGGGGGAACAGGAAGGTTGGGGGCAAAGGGGGATCCTACACATCAGCACACTTTTATTTTAGTACTGGCAGACTTTCTGCCAGTACTTAAGATGGCGGGGACAATTGTGGGGTGGGGGAGGGAAGAGAGCTGTTTGGGAGGGATCAGGGGGGTGTGATATGTCAGGTGGGAGGCTGAGCTCTACATTAAAGCTAAAGCTCCCTAATTAACCCCTTCACTGTTGGGCATAATGCACGTGTTGTACGCAGCTGCATTTAGCGGCCTTCTAATTACCAAGAAGCAACGCCAAAGCCATATGTGTCTGATATTTCTGAACAAAGGGAATCACAGAGAAGCTTTTACAACCATTTGTGCCATAATTGCACAAGCTGTTTGTAAATAATTTCAGTGAGAAACCTAAAATTGTTAAAAATTTAAAGTTTTTTATTCATTTTATTGCATTTGGCGGTGAAATGGTGGCATGAAATATACCAAGATGGGCCTAGATCAATACTTGGGGTTGTCTACTACACTACACTAAAGGTAAAATTAACCCTAGAAGCTCCCTACATGCTCCCTAATTAACCCCTTCACTGCTGGGCATAATACACGTGTGGTGTGCAGTGGCATTTAGCGGCCTTCTAATTACCAAAAAGCAATGCTAAAGCCATATATGTCTGCTATTTCTGAACAAAGGGGATCCCAGAGAAGTGTTTACAACCATTTATGCCATAATTGCACAAGTTGTTTGCAAATAGTTTCTGTGAGAAACCTAAAGTTTGTGAAAAAATTTGTGAAAAAGTGAACAATTTTTTTTTATTTGATCTAATTTGGCGGTGAAATGGTGGTATGAAATATACCAAAATAGGCCTAGATCAATACTTTGGGGTGTCTTCTAAAAAAAAATATATATACATGTCACTGGATATTCAGGGATTCCTGAAAGATATCAGTGTCCCAATGTAACTAGCGCTAATTTTGAAAAAAAGTGGTTTGGAAATAGCTAAGTGCTACTTGTATTTATGGCCCTATAACTTGCAAAAAAAGCAAAGAACATGTAAACATTGGGTATTTCTAAACTCAGGACAAAATTTAGAAACTATTTAGCATGGGTGTTTTTTGGTGGTTGTAGATGTGTAACAGATTTTGGGGGTCAAAGTTAGAAAAAGTGTTTTTTTTTTCCATTTTTTCCTCATATTTTATAATTTGTTTTATAGTAAATTATAAGATATGATGAATATAATGGTATCTTTAGAAATTCCATTTAATTGTGAGAAAAACTGTATATAATATGTATGGGTGCAGTAAATGAGTAAGAGGAAAATTACAGCTAAACACAAACACCGCAGAAATGTAAAGATAGCCCTGGTCCTTAAGGGAAAGAAATTGAAAAATGGCCTTGTCCTTAAGGGGTTAAATATGTTAATGAATTCAGACCAATCTAATGCTGTTTCTATGGGTTTTACTGCTCCTTCTCTTTGTTCCTTACAGGGGAGCACTACTGATTTTGCTCCGGGTGTGAAAGATCTCATCAAATCTGCCATTTCTGAAATGTTGGAAGCTCTCCAACCTTCAAGTAAAATTAAATGTCAGTTCAGAATTTACCTTCTACTAGTGCTATGCCTCCTGAGTCTAGGACTTCTGTTGATAATCCTGGTGTTTCTTCAGAAGGAGAAGTTTCCTCTGATGATGAGAAATCTTCTGATGTTGAACCTGATTTATCCTCTTTTTTAATTTAAAGTTGAACAAATTCGTTCTCTTTTAAAAGAGGTTTTGCTTACTTTAGGGTTATAGAATCTACGAGTTCTGAGGATAAACCTTTTAATTGCTCAGATTCAGTCTTTAAAACTTTTGCTAAAACCCCTGAGGTTGATCCTATTTCAGAATGTGTCCCTGAGAGAAGGGGAATGGTCTAAGTCAGGCAATTCTTTTAATCCTTCTACAAGGTTTAAGAAGTTATATATCCCTTACCTGCCTCTACTATTAAATTGTGGAAGACTGTCCCCATAGTAGATATGGCCATTTCCACTCTCGCTAAGTGTACTACTATCCCTCTGGAAGACAGAACTTCTTTTAAGGACCCTTTAGAAAGGAAGTTAGAATCCTTTCATAGAAGGGCCTTTCTGAAAGCAGGTTATTTGTTTACGCCAGCTGTCTCTATTGCTGATGTAGTTGCTGCTTCTTCTTACTGGTTAACTAGTCTTTCAGAGCAGTTTTCTAATGATTCTGATAGTGAAGATTTTTTGAACCTCTCAAAAAAAAACAGAAAAAAAACCCTCTTTGGGTTCTTTAGATTTGTGGATTTAGTTTTCAGTGAAAAAATATGTTTTTTAAATCTCGCCCTATTACTCGTGGACTCCACAGCTTAGTTCCCAGGAGAAATGGATTGTGGACTCTCACCACCTGTATGAAAGAAAACATAATTTATGCTTACCTTATAAATTCATTTTTTTCATGGCTGTGAGAATCCACAAGACCCCACCCTGTGTTTTACTGGTATTTTATTTTTTCTTGATCACATCTTTATTCCCTGCTCCATTTATTTTGCTCATTTTGCTTGTCTATACATTACACTGAGGTGTGAGGGGTTTTATAGAGCTCTTGGGGTTTTGGAATCTTTACCTTATCTTAGTGGAAGAAAAGAGGAATTCCCAGGAGTAATGGACCCTCACCACCATGAAAGAAATTAATTTTTCATGTAAGCATAAATTATGTTTTTGAGGTATGCTTTTTTAATAGGCCTGTGCTCCTTAAAACGACATGAAAGTCAAACTTCAGATATAGCATGCAATTTAAAATTATTTTCAAAGTACTACTTTTAAGAAATATACGTTTTTTCTCTTGGTATCCTATGTTAAAAAGCAAGGCACTATTGGGAGCTAGCTAGTGATTGGCGGATACACACATATGCCTTTTGTTATTGGTTCACCAGATATGTTTAGCTAGGACCCAGTAGTGCATTGCTGTTTTGGAGCTGACTTTACAGATTTAAACAAAGGTGCAATAATAAAATATAGTATATTTTTTTTTTTTTTGCATTTTTATGTCCATTTAACCAGAGTGCTGTAAGAGTTTTAGCTGAGAATGTCCCACAGAATCAGGGTAAAAAAAATAGCAGATTTCTTTGAGTGTTGGATCCACTGTGAGTAATGGCCGTATGTCTTATTGAATTTTCCTTTATACCTTCTAGAGCAGGGTTGGAATAAGTGTTATGATTTTCTTCTTTCTGTATTGTGACAGAAATTCACACCGACTGTTAAAGGGATAGTCTAGTAAAAATTAAACTTTTATGGTTCAGATAGAGCATGCAATCTTAAGTAACGTTCTAATTTACTCCTATTATCAATTTTTCTTTGTTCTTTTGGTATCTTTATTTGAAAAAGCAAGAATGTAAGCATAGTAACAACCCATTTTTGGTTCAGACCCTGGGTAGCACTTTCTGATTGGTGTCTAAATGTAGCCACCAATCAGCAAGTGCTACCCAGGTTCTGAACCAAAAATGGGCCGGCTCCTAAGCTTACATTCAAATAAGGATACCAAGAGAATGAAGAAAATTTGATAATAGGAGTAAATTAGAAAGTTGCTTAAAATTGGATGTTCTATCTGAATCATGAAAGTTTAATTTTGACTAGACTATTCCTTTAAGGGCAGAATTTATCTTTTCATTTAGTTTCCTTGTTTTGTAGACTTTCTGTGTGAATGCTTTCAAGAGGCTCCTCAGCATCAGCATACACTTAAAGATATCTGGTAACCTGGCTATAGATTATGGATTATTTAATGTAATTGGGATGAAAGCTGCATCTGTCTCTATTGGTTTCTGTACATCGCAGAGTGCAGTTTCCCATTTGTGATGGTTATTTTTATATTCAGGAGGCTGACACAGACTTTAGAAAAATGAATTTAATGTGTTATTGATAATTAAATGAACTGAACGAGTTATGAAAAATGTATTGGTTTCTCTTCTTTTGTCTACTAAATTAATATATCATATAGCTTAACCCCTTAGATACGCATTACAGGCATCTTTATCATGTCCATCTCTGCTGCAGTGCATGTGACGATCATGCATCTTGCATGATTAAGGGCATTTGAGCCTGAAATGTTGCATAATTACCTGTCTGTTATGCTTTAATAAACAGATGATTGCTTATAGTGCTGTGGACATCAAACTTTTTTCAATTTAGGTCTGCTATTTTTAAATTTAAAGTAATGTAAAAAGAACTATGCCATTCATCCATGTAAGCCTATTTTTAAAATCAAGCAGGCCAACACTATGGTCTAATATAATTAGATCCCTAAAACTACACAAAAACTGCACAAACAAAATCATATATTTTCATAAATTAATTAAAGGGACAGTAAAGTAAACATTAAAGCTTCATAATTCAGAGAGCACATGCAACTTTAAACAACTTTCCAATTTGCTTTGTCTTCTTGGTATCCTTTGTTGAAGAGTAAACCTAGGTAGACTGAGGAGCAGAAATGCACTACTGAGAGAAAGCTTAACACATTGAGCCAATGACAAGAGGTATAAATGTGCAGCCACCAATCACCAGCTCGCTGTGCTCTCCTTATCCTGTAGGGAATGATTACCATGAGTGCATATTACAATTTTATTGAGATTAAGTATAGGACAATATGCCTGAAAATTTCGCAGCTTCTGAGAGGTCAAAACATTAATTTATGAACTGCATCCATGGACTACCAAAATTACGAAGCCCTGCAAACTGCCTATATTTGTTTATCTGCGGATAGAAAGTAGAAATGTATCCTTTGTTAAAGAGTAAATCATGCTGGTCTCATAGGAGATCAGGAGTGTGCACATGTCTTTAGAACTCTAAGGCAGAGTTCTAAAGACACATGCACACTCCTGAGCTCCTATGAGCTCAGCTAGATTTACTCTTCAACAAAGGATAACAAGAGAACAAAGAAAATTTGATTGTAGATGTAAATTAGAAAGTTGTTTAGAAATTGCATGTTCTTGAACATGAAAGTTTAATTCTGACTTTACTGTCCCTTTAATATTGTTAATAATAATAATAATAATAATAATAATAATAATAATAATATTTTCTCAACAAAAATAAAGAGTAATTCATCATATGAATCAATTGAATAACCCTGTTGACATAAATTTTCCTTGCTGTACTAATGTAATGGTACTTCTTGTCAATGTGGCCAGAATTTGATGGTGTGTATATTTATCTGTCATATTTTACTTTGGTCTTCTACCTAAAACCACTTTTTTATTCTGCTACAATTTCAGTGTTTAAATGTTGCCCCTTTTTTAAAAAAAAACTCATAAAGGGCCTGATATTAAAAACCTTGCCGCTCAGGCTAGATATTCTAAGATGTTTCGTCAGTACAGTACAAAATTTAGAAACACAAATTTTATGTTGAGATATGTTTATGTTGCTATGTAGTGTTCTCTATGTGAAACAGAGACTCCTACATTACAATACAAGGTCTAAAAAAATCCCAAAGGATTTGTGTGATTTCTCTTCATGCAGGCAAGGTTTTGAATATCAGGCCCTTAATCATAAAGGTTGTATTTAGACAATTTCAAATCTAGTATAAACAGTGTAAACTACTTAATACTTATTAATAAATAAGTTATTGAGATCTCCTCTTTAAAACAAGTAATTAAACTGTTCTATGTCGTATATTATAGTTTCCAGTGATAGGTGTTTATTTTCATCACTATTATTTCTGGAATGGCCTCCCTGTCTTCTGGATAGCTGCCTTGTATTTCCTTAAAACATCCTGTACTCCTATAACACAATCCTTAATCAGGTCATACTTCCGAAATGTGTAAGAATATCTATTCACCCAATTCCTTGCTCCAGAATGTAACCCCTCTTCCTGATTTCCTGTTGCTTCCCTTATTGCCATACATATCTAATGCAAATTCTTTCATTTTCATATTGCAGTAAAATCATGCAATACCACCTCTAGTCTGTAAGAAATGTGTGTATGTGCTGTACTGCCAGGGTTGGAATTACCATTAATGCAGGAGGTGCGGTGACCCCAGTGTCCAAGTGCTGATGGGGCCCATAGCAGCCAGTCTGTATATACATAGTTGTGCCTATGTGGTCACTATGTGTGTATAGATACTCACATCATTATACAGAGAAGCATGTACATTATTACTATTGCTTATTAAAGTGATTGTAAAGTTTAATGAGTAAGTGTGCGGTATTTAAAAATATGCAGGGGCACTTTCATTCATTAAACTTTACACTGAAGCTTTTTTTAAAAAATTCTTACCTTTCTTTATGAAAAACAGACCTGCGAGCCTCCACCCGCTTCTCCTGCTGTAGTTAGCACAGCGATGACAAATCTGGCTTCCTCCAATTGTTGCATGCCCCCTTTGGCGCCCAGCTCAGGGGACTACGCAACGATTGGAGGAAGCCAGATTAGTCATCTATTTGCCCACTAAAGCAGGAGAAGCGGGTGGCACATCGCCAATCTCTAGTCCATAAAAAAGGTAAGTATTTTAAAAAAAGAGGTTTCATTGTAAAGTTTAATGCATGAAAGTGCCCCTGTATTTAAGAGTATTTTTTAGATACTGGGCACTTATTCATTAAAGGGACACTGAACCCAAATTTTTTCTTTTGTGATTCAGATAAAGCATGCAATTTTAAGCAACTTTCTCATTTACACCTATTATCAATTTTTCTTTGTTCTCTTGCTTTATTTGAAAAAGAAGGCATCTAAGCTATTATTTTGGTTCAGGACCATGGAAAGCACTTGTTTATTGGTGGGTGAATTTATCCACCAATTAGCAAGAACAATCCAGTTTGTTCACCAAAAATGGGCCGGCATCTAAACTTACATTCTTGCATTTCAAATAAAGATACCAAGAGAATGAAGACAATTTGATAATAGGAGTCAATTAGAAAGTTGCTTAAAATTGCATGCTCTATCTGAATCACAAAAGAAAAAAAATGTGGGTTCAGTGTCCCTTCAGGGGCTCAAAAAAGTTTTGCACCAGGGCTCTCTGTTTAGTAGGCAGGCTGCTGCGCTCTTTTTTGCAGGATTAGGGTTTATATAGCATCTACCATTGCATATTTATTTTAAGAATATGTTTTTCCAGGGAGACACTTAATAATTTATCTCTCAACTTGTAATCCAGCCCTCTGTGTTTGCTGAAGCTTAACATAACTCGGCTACATATTAAAACTATATACAATAATGAGTCAAATATTGGGCACAACAGTGTCACTAATAGTATGAAATCATACAACAAACTGTGATAGGAAATAAGCAGCAGTATTCACTCAGGTCAATATCTGCTCAACAGCCATCACTTTGTTTACAGGAAAAATAAACTAACAAATCAACCCAGGACTGAAACTTGATTAACTTTTACAAATTTTACAATAGCAAATGTAGAGTAAAAATATGTGCGTCAATTTCATCTATATAAATAATAAATAGATTAGATCCTTGTTTATGTTTTTTTTTCCCTTCTCCTGTGTTGCTTACAATAGCTTAGTTTAGAGGCAAAATGTCTGCACCCTACATCTATAATACTGTTATGGGAAGTGTACAATGTATAGAAGAAGACAGATTGTTACATAAGAATGGCAGCTTCAACTTACAGCACCCAATGATTGAAGACACATTGCAGGAGACTGGACTTTACCTACAAACATTATTTTAAAGGGATATTACTTGAAAATATAAGTTGTCACTTTGATCTGGATTGATTTGATTATGAATAATAATTAATATAAAACTATTATGATGATGAAGAAAAAGAACAAACATCAGACTTCTGACTTTGCAGCTCAGCCCCATAACCTCATCAAATAGGATCCTTAACCCTAGAGCCACTCTTTCAGTCCGTTGATCTTTCTTCTCGCTGCCGTCTGCTGCTTTTGGATCACATGACCATGGTGTGCTGTGTGACAAGCACACCATGCAAGAACTAAAGCTGTAACTGGCTGCCATGTTGACTGGATGCCATTTAAATCATTTCAAAAGCCACACATGGCGCACATGCTGTAGGTTTCTGACAGTTAAAGCAGCACAAAAGATACAAGCAAATTTAAAATCATATACTGTAATCTGCTTCCATTTTTAAAAGCAATAAGGACAATGGGTGGATGCTAAAGTGCTGTCTCTGATGTGCAGTTTGTTTTCAGACCTTATGTGGTGCAAACTACACACATACATCAAAACCTTACTTATCTCTTATATTCTGAACATTTTAAGAAGAACCATCTTCATTATTAGAATGTTTCCTTCAGTCCTCTATACATTATTAAACAGCAAAAAAAAAACTTTTCTGCAAGACTATATAGCAATATACATTTTGTATTTATTGTGGTAAATCATATTATGCATTTTGCTTTGCATTCAAATAAAACCTTCACTCTATACAACCAATATTTGTCAAGATTTCCATTTCTATTCTGTTTTTTTATCCTTTGTTTTATTGCAATCTATACTTTTCATTTCTTCTGGTAAATCAAGTTTTTTGTGTTTGCTGAATTTACTTCAAATAAAACCTTGACTCTATATAACCAATATTATACAAGATTTATATTCTACAAGGATTGTTTTCTTTTTTTTTTATGCCTTGTAGTTTTTATTGTGTCAGGGCTTATTCAAGAGAAGAAACATACCTCTTTAGCATACAGAGGGGTTAACAGATGATGTCAACATGAGAAGGAGTTATATCTCCGAATCAATAGCTTTCTGGGAATTCAGGCAGATGAGATATCAGTTAAAGGTTTCCTGTTGCTTGCAACAGATACAGGAATAAGCTGTATTTATTTACCCTTTGTGTAAAATAAATTAAAAGACAGACAAATATCTTTTTTAAGGCAGACTACCAAACTGTGCATGTAACCAGTCCCAACTTTCCTAATACTAATTTAACTCTTAAAGGGACAGTATACACCAATTTTTGTATAATTGCATGTAATAGACACTACTATAAAGAATAAGATGCACAGATACTGATATAACAATCCAATATAAAACTGTTTAAAAACTTACTTAGAAGCTCTCAGTTTAGCTCTGTTGAAAAGTTAGCTGGAAAGCCCACTGCAAGTGACAAATAAGACCCCCCCCCCCCCTTCTTTTGCATATGAAAAGACCCTTTACACAAACAGGAGCAAGCTGGAGTAGGTTTTTGACAGTATTCTGAAAACTTTGGGGCTTGGTTAGGAGTCTGAAAATCAGAGCAATGTTATTTAAAAATAAGCAAAACTATACATTTAAAAAAAAAAAAAAAACTTTATGGGCTATATAATTAGATAATCTACAAAACATTTATGCAAAGAAAGAGTGTATAATGTCCCTTTAAGATCCAACAAATTAGGTCACAACAGGCTCTGAATGTGAGATGTTAAAAACATTATCAGGAAGTGGCCAATTTTCTCACACTCTAATATATTTTTACTTACCTATCAATTAAAAATGTAATCTGTTTTTCAAAAAAGAAAATTAGGAATTTTTGAAAATTTACTCTACTAAAACCTTTATTTATAGAATGTGACATATAAGGACCTTCACAAGCTTAAAGGGACAGTTTACCCCAAAAAAGTATCCAATTTAAATTGTTCCCAATGATACATTTTACCTGCTGGAATGTATTAAATTGTTTACAAGTAGCTCCTTTACCCCTATTTTGTCCTTTGAAATAGCTGATTTATCTTATGGTTTCCCAACCTATACTGAAAGGTTTGATACTGGAGTCTCAGCTATTGAATAGCCTAAGTAAACACAGCCAGCAGAAGAAATTAAACTCACAGTAGGGTGCAGGATAGTTAAGTAATAAAATTATAATTTTCCACTGTTCTCTTAATGTATTGAGCTTTAGTTTTCCAGACAAATATAAGATAAGGAAGCAACTGTGTGTACACAAAGTGATAACATAATGAGATATGATATTACCTGAAGCTCAACCCATTGTAATAGGCTGTGGTTTAAAAGCACAAAACCAGCTACTTCATATACACAAATAAACCTGAAAACGCAATTTCTCATACATTTTATATTCTGCAGCTGGTATAACAAGTCAGTGAAAATACATTAATAAATCACCAAATAGGGGCATTTTTATTTAATTTGAAATCAAGAATAAAATATTTCAGTGTTCACTGTATATTTAAATAAATTAATGAATACATTTTAGATCAGTATAAAAGCATACGCTAGAGGAAAAATACAATGACATTTATGTAATTAAAATAAATTAAGGGAAACATTCATTTATAAAAACCTTTCCTCTCTTATGTATTGGTTATTGCTATTAAGAAAGAGCACCCACATATTTTTTTATCTTATGATGTGGGTTTCTCTCTATGTTATAGCTGTGCACATCATGGGTAAATAGTTAGAATACAGACACAAAAGGAATTCTGTGGGAAAATAGTTGACTTGGTGGAAAAACTGCAGACAGCTAGTAAGTTGCAAAGTCTCCTGTTATAACCAGTACAGTTTGGTTAAGTTAGTACAAAACCTGTAATTAACTATTCAAAAAGCATCTTCTTATGACCTACTAAAGACTGTTTTTTGCTATCCAGCATTCAGTATGCAGCAAATGTCCCAATTTCTTAATATACTGACTTTCAAATGTAGACATCAAGCTTTATTTGTGTTGTCAATGAACAAATATATGTGTCGATTGCCATTAGGACAATCGGGATAGGAATAGACATTTTAAAAAAATTATTAAATTCAACTGACTAATAAATGTAAATGTAAAAACTGTATTTCAAAAGCTTAAAGCAAATGGTTTACAGCCAGCGAAAATTAACTTAGAACAAATAACCAAACAAGATGATTTAAAATCAAGTAGATTCCAAATCTGTCAAGGTTGTTTTAATATTTATTTTGTTGGCTATTTGTAAATAGCATGACTTTGGCTGATTTAATGCACTTGTTTTGAATTAACTACATTTTATGTTATCAGCTGCTTTTTAGTAGTTAGGAAGTGTGATCAGATTCCTCCAAGTAGCTTACAGGGTTTTAGGCTTGTTCTGTTCAGGGAGGTATATTTAAATCACAAAAAAACCTCCAATAAGAGCTTTAAATAATTTATTGTAAATAATTAATGTGCATCTGATAATTAAGTTAATGGAAACAAGGAATGCAAGGCTTTAGGGAACCGTTAAGGGTCTATGTTAAGAAAAGATGTACTAATTATGAAAATGATTAATTATTTACTAACGTATTTCTGCTAGTTATTTATTTTCCTTTTTGGATCCACAAAAATGAATGGGGGGGTTACAGTAAAATGTGAAATTCAAAGAATTTCCAGGATAATTTAGATTTCATTTAAAATATAAAAGTTACCCTTGTTACATTAAAGCTAAGATACAAAATATCACTATTTTATAAAGGAATCTAATTTTGGTGTTTGTATTTACCTTTCAGATAAAAAAATAAAAATAATAATTTTCTTTTAAGGAAATATTTTTATTTTTATCTTATTTTTTTCAATTTTATCTTTAAAGGAAATATTTTGCCATGTTATAACTTTTAAAATTAAAACTATTGGACTGTTAACATAATCATAATAAAATAAATAATATTTCACATTTAGGGTCAGATTACGAATGGGGCGCTAACAGTTACACATAAGCGAAAAGGGGTTCATTTTTGCTGTTTGCATGCATTGCGTGTAGCACTCATATTACAAGTTGAAAGTAAACATGATTGCTTAAGCGCAATTGAAGTTAACGCGAGTCAGAATAGCGCGTCCTCAGAGCTCTGTTTAACGTAACAAAAAAGTGTCACAAAACACATCAAAAATACATTACAAAGTACAGTTACATTCATAATAACAATATTTAATAGAAATTGTTTTAAAAAAAATATTGCAAAAAAATGTTCAAAGATATGAGGCCTCAGGTGTTAGAAAAAAAGGCCGGCAAAGGACTGTAACATAGAGATACATACATATACATGTCTCTATTTGTTTACGCATATAAACACATCGATACATTATATGTATACATATATATATATATATATAGATTACAAATAGTAACAGCGCTAAAATAAAATTAAAATATACAAACAACTTTTCAATATAAATATTGGTGTTTATTTAAACTGTAAAAATCACAATTTAAATTCGCAAACGTATATATGACATATGCAAGAACTGTTGCAAACTCTATATAGAGTAAACAAACCTAGTTTGAATAAGCTAGATGGTAATTAGTTTCACACTTTGAAATGTATTCCTGCCTGCTCTCCTCCTGCTTGTCTCTCCCATGCCACAGCCATTGCCCTGCCCCGCCTCCCAACACAGCACAGGTAACTCCCTTCCTTAACTTTCTTTCTACAGCCACTGTCCTGCCCCCCGCCTCACAGCCCTCCCACCTACGGCACCTATTTAATGGAGGTCGCTCCTGCCTTAGTTTGAGACAGCAGCTTCTTCCTGCCTGCTCTCCTCCTGCTTGTCTCTCCCATGCCACAGCCACTGCCCTGCCCCCCGCCTCTCAACACAGCACAGGTAACTCCCTTTCTTAACTTTCTTTCTACAGCCACTGCCCTGCCCGCCGCCTCACAGCCTCACAGCCCGGTACCTATTTAATGGAGGTCGCTGCACAACCGCGCAGCGGGCGCGCTAAAGGCAAGCCGGTCAGCGCCTGTCCGTGCATGGACTGTGCCCAGTGCCAGGAACCCTGGCTCCTACAACCATTGCCACTATGATGCCAGCACCCTCTCCATCTCAACACCGGTAGATCATCTGCCTGCCACCACCACGCATCCCTGATGAACACCATAGGACCCTTCACCTGCCGCAACTGCTCCTTCTCCTCCCTCCGAACCACTAACCCGCCAGTCACCTCACGCAAAAACAACGGCAACCACCTCAACAGCATCCTTCTCAACACCCGCTCCGTCCACAAGCACGCCGTCGAAATCTGGAACCTGCTCAACTCCACCTCCCCAGACGTTGCCTTCCTCACCGAATCCTGGCTGAACCCCACATCAATGCCTGACATCGCCATAGCCATCCCCGACAGATACAAGATCTCCCACAAGGACCGCAGCAACCGACCGGGAGGAGGCATCGCCATCGTCCACAAACACTCCCTCCACGTCACAACCAGCTCCGACTACCACTCACCAGGCTTGGAACACCTTCACTTCAAGATCCAGGTCAGTCCCAACACCACCCTCTGCAGCACCCTCATCTACAGACCTCCCAGACCTCGTCCTGCCTTCTGTGACTCCATCACCGACCTCATCGCACCCCATGCCCTCGCCTCAATAGACTACATCCTCCTTGGTGACCTCAACTTTCACCTAGACAACCCCAATGACCACAACACAACCAACCTCTTAAAAAACCTTAGAACCATTGGACTGAAGCAACTCCCCAACCCACTTAGCCGGACACACACTTGACCCTATCTTCTCTGCAGGCAATCACATCACAGTCAACCACATCACCGAACTCCATTGGACTGACCACCATTGTATACACTTTTCCTTCAACAAACCTACCACACACCTCCAACAGCACCACCCACCCCGCAGAAACTGGAACAACATCACCGAAGACCAACTGCACTCCACCCTGAACAAGTGCCCCCCTAGCTACTTCCACAGATGCCAACTCCTCCACCCGCAACCTCCACCACTGGCTCACAGACTGCGCCAAAACCATCGCCCCTCTCAAGAAACCGTCCAACCGCCAACCCACCAACAAGGCTAGTTGGTTCACCCCGGGCCTCCAGGACTCCAAACGCCACTGCAGGCAATTGGAAAGGACCTGAAGATCCAGCAAGACCCCTGCAAATAAAACAGCCTACAAAGAAGCCATCACTACCCACCACCACCTCATCAAAACCACCAAGAAGATAGCCATCCAAGACAGAATCAATGCCAACGTCCACAACAGCAAGGAGGTATTCACTATCATCAAGGAATTCTCCAATCCCAACAGCAACACCAATGACATCCCGCCCTCCCAGGACCTCTGCAATAACCTTGCAACGTACTTCCACCGCAAGATCGTCAACATCTATGACAGCTTCGCACCCCAGAACTCATCCACCACTGCCTACCCACCAACTCCCACTGAAACCTCATCCAAATACACCACTGCCTACCCCCCACTGACCATCTGGAGCCCCCTCACCACAGAGGACACCATCAGAATCATGAGATCGATCCACTCTGGAGCACCCTCAGACCCATGCCCACATCACATATTCAACAAAGCAGGTTACACCATCGCCCCCAAGCTCTGCAGCACCATCAACTGCTCCATTAAAACCGGCACCTTCCTGGATGATTTGAAGCACGCAGAATTAAAACTCCTACTGAAAAAAAACCACGTCTGACCCCAATGATTCGAAGAACTACCGCCCAATCTCTCTGCTCCCCTTTGTGGCATCGAGAAGTCCATCAATGCGCAACTCGTTAACTACATTGAGGCCAACCACACCCTTGACCCCTCCCAATCCGGTTTCAGGAGCAACCACAGCACCTGAGACCGCCCTCCTCGCTGCCACAGACGACATCCTCACCCTACTCGACCGAGTATTGGAACAGCCAATAGAATGCGAGCTCAATCCTATTGGCTGATTGGATCAGCCAATAGGATTGAACTTCAATCCTATTGGCTGATTGCATCAGCCAATAGGATTTTTTCTACATTAATTCCGATTGGCTGATAGAATTCTATCAGCCAATCGGAATCTAAGGGACGCCATTTTGGATGATGTCACTTAAAGGTACCTTCATTCTGTTTTAGTCATCGCCAGAAGAGAATGCTCCGCGTCGGATGTCTTGAAGATGGACCGGCTCCGTGCCGGATGGATGAAGATAGAAGATGCGGTCTGGATGAAGACTTCTACCCGTCTGGAGGACCACTTCTGCCCGGCTTGGATGAAGACTTCTGCCCATCTGGAGGACCACTTCGCCAGGCTTGGATGAAGACGTCTCTCGGTAAGTCGATCTTCAGGGGGTTAGTGTTAGGTTTTTTTAAGGGTGTATTGGGTGGGTTTTATTGTTTAGATTAGGGTTTGGGCGGCAAAGGAGCTAACTGCCCTTTTAAGGGCAATGCCCATCTAAATGCGCTTTTCAGGGCAATGGGGAGTTTAGGTTTTTTTAGATAGTATTTTATTTGGGGAGTTGGTTGTGTGGGTGGTGGGTTTTACTGATACTTTGGGGCAATGCCCGCAAAAGGCCCTTTTAAGAACTATTGGTAGTTTAGTTTAGGCTAGGGTTTTTTTTTTTGGTGGGACTTTTTTTATTTTAATAGGGATATTAGATTAGGTGTAATTAGTTTACATTTCTGTAATTTGTTTATTATTTTCTGTAATTTAGTGTGGTTTTTTGTACTTTAGCTAATTTGATTTAACTTAGGTAATTGTATTTAATTTAGTTAATTTATTTAATTATAGTGTAGTGTTAGGTGTTAGTGTAACTTAGGTTAGGTCTTATTTTACAGGTAAATTTGTATTTATTTTAGCTAGGTAGTTATTAAATAGTTAATAACTATTTAATAACTATTCTACCTAGTTAAAATAAATACAAACTTGCCTGTAAAATAAAAATAAATCCTAAACTAGATACAATGTAACTATTAGTTATATTGTAGCTAGCTTAGGGTTTATTTTACAGGTAAGTATTTAGTTTTAAATAGGAATTATTTAGTTAATGATAGGAATATTTATTTATATTTATTTAAATTATATTTGAGTTAGTGGGTGTTAGGTTTAGGGTTAGATTTAGGTTTAGGGGTTAATAACTTTAATATAGTGGCGGCAGATTAGGGGTTAATAAATGTAGGTAGGTGGCGGCGATGTTAGGGATGGCAGATTAGGGGTTAATAATATTTAACTAATATTTACGAGGCGGGAGTGCGGCAGTTTAGGGGTTAATATGTTTATTATAGTGGCAGAGACGTTGGGGATGGCAGATTAGGGGTTAATAAGTGTAGGTAGGTGGCGGCGACATTGGGGGCAGCAGATTAGGGGTTAATAAATATAATGTAGGTGGCGGCGATGTTGGGGGCAGCAGATTAGGGGTTCATAAGTATAATATAGGTGTCGGCGATGTTGGGGCGGCAGATTAGGGGTTAATAAGTGTAAGATTAGGGGTGTTTAGACTCGGGGTTCATGTTAGGGTGTTAGGTGTAGACATAAAATGTATTTCCCCATAGGAATCAATGGGGCTGCATTACTGAGTTTTACGCTGCTTTTTTGCAGGTGTTAAACTTATTTTCAGCCGGCTCTCCCAGTTGATTCCTATGGGGAAATCGTGCAGCTCACCGTTGACTTAAGCAGCGCTGGTATTGGAGTGCGGTAATGAGCAAAATTTTGCTCAACGCTCACTTCTTGTCTTTTAACGACGGGTTTCTGAAAACTCGTAATACCAGCGCTGTAGGTAAGTGAGCAGTGAGACAAAACTGCTCGTTAGCACCCCATAGCCTCTAAAGCAAAACTCGTAATCTAGGTGAATGACAATAAAAACAAACATACAAAAGTATGAGTAAAAGTTAGCAGCAAGTAGCAACCTACTGGTCTGGCCAGACAACTCAAACAATATACTCACTGTTTGATATTTAATATTAATATTTCCCAGTCAAATGTTCTGCACATATATATCTATATATATATATCTACCTATATGTAAAATTATAAATATATATATATATATATATATATATATATATATATATATATTTTATATTTATAAGCAGAGTCTTACAAACTTCTTTCAGATGCCAGGGTGGACTTCCAAAGTCCCATCAAAGAAAGGCACTCGCTGGTCTTCATAAAATGTAACATTTATTTCAATTTATCAATAAAACAGAGACATAACGTTTCGGTGTAGTTAACAAAAAAAGAACCTAAAAACATATAACCCATCATACCCTCACCTGCCTTACTGTATATACCTACTAAAACCCATTAACTCCACTGCGTTATCCCGTGATGACGTCACCACTCAACGACGTTAGCGTGATGCATCATCACCAATCAGCTTCCACCCAGTTGTCATAACAACATATACACGGAAGCGTAATACAGAGCTCGTTACATTCATCATCTTGAAGGGGACTGTGCTATTTGAACAGCAATAAGGAATGCACTACTGCATACTATAATAGCGAAATGAAACATGGCATATAGCGCATTGTCAAGCAATATTGTGGTATGAATACTTAACATGCCACTCGCTACCAATTCACATAGTGCACCTAATGGGTCCCATTACAAAGAGGATGAGTACAACCAAAAAATTAAAACAAACTCTATCTATATTATATACAGCCCTTAAAGAATATATACATTTTAACTGTATGTATCACACAGAGCAACCATAGAAAGATTCCATCTATCTTAATACACATTACAGTTTTACCCCCTTCATGTCTCCAGGAATATACGTAGAAACCCGTGGGTACCCACTAAAATGAACATCGATGTGGATCCACATTGGGTAGTTTCTTTCTCCAGTGAGGTTATGTGTTAGCCCAGCATCAGTTACTTAGTGTAAAATGGCCCGAAATCAAGGAAGGTGTTCAGCCCTCTTGGTACCAGAGTGTCCAATGCATGGATCCATTTATTCTCCATTTGTAATAGATTTTTAGCTCTATTACCACCCCTGGCTAGAGGAGGAACATGGTCAATCAGCATTGATCTAAGACTAGATAAACCATGCTTATGTTTGGCATATTGGCATGCCACTGGTTGTTCTGAATCCCCCTTCGTAAGTGCTTCCCGAATGGCACAACGATGATTGGCCATCCTATCTCTGAAGCTTGTTACTGTCCTGCCGATGTAAACCAAAGAACATGAGCAGATTAACATGTATATGACATGTGCATGTTAACCTGTGGTGGATGGCATAACGCTTGTTGGTGTGGGATTTTGAAATGACTGGTCTCTCATCATACTGTTGCACGTCATATAACTTACTCATGTGAAGCATCCTTTCTTTGAGGTCTTCAGCCAGGTTTCCTTATGATAACAATCAGTTGGATCAGTTTTCACCAATAGATCTCTCAAATTATCCACCATCCGTGGTGGCTTCATCATGAAATGGTAGTGATGGATCTGATTCAAGAAGAGACCAATGTTGTTGTACTGACTTCCTCAACACCTCACACATAGGGGTATACATGGTCACAAAATTCAATTGCTGGGTACCTTCACTGGGCTCCATATGATTCCTTCCCATTGGGGCACTTAATAACCCATTGGGGCACTTAATAACCTCTCTTTCGTAGTCCAGACCATTTCACCTTCATAGCCTCTCCTTCATAGCCTCTTGTCACTAGTTTCTCCTCCATCTCTGCAAGCTGCCTCATCATAGTGGGTACTTCACTGTTGTTTTGAATTACTCTTGTGAGTTGTGAGGTGACTATCCCCGTCTTTTGATGCCTGGGGTGGAAGCTTCTGGCTTCCAACAAGGAATTCCGGTAAGTTGGCTTCGTATACAACAATGTGCCAAAATAGCAACCATCACAGGCATTAACCTTTTATATGTTATGGTCATAAAAATGTATCATAGTTTCACTGTACTCCAACTTAAATCGTATGGGACAGTCCATGGAGTTTAAACATGGCACCCACTGCTCAGCTTAACTGTACTACCCCCCCCCCCATACCAGAAACACATCATCAATGTAGCGTACATAATATCTGATCTGGGGGTGGGCAAATGGCTTCATGGCCAATTGTTCATACCACGCCATGTTAAGATTAGCATATGTGGGTGATATGTGGGAGATCTATAAATAATAATCCTTCTCGAACCTAAAGAAGTTATTTTCAAGACATAAAGTTAGAAGTTCACAGAGAAATTCAATAGGGGGTCCCTCATATAGAGGGTTCCCAGTCACCATGGACCTGACAGCTGCAACACCCCCCTCATGAGGGATGGAGGTGTATAGGCTGTCAACATCCATGGTGACGAGGACATCGCTGCCCAGTAGTCCATCATATCCCCTCAACGTTGTAATTAAACTGGGTGAATCCTGTAAATACGCTGGGGTACCCTTCACCACTGGCAGCAAGTGCAAGTCTATATACATGGCTAGGCTAGATAATAAGGAATCTCTATAAGACACCATGGGTCTGCCAGGGGGATCCTTAAGGTCCTTGTGCACTTTAGGCAGCAAATACAGTATAGGGGTTTTAGGATGGTCAGTTGTTACAAAATCGACCTCTTGTTCGGATAACAATCCTGATTCATAACCCTATTAAGATACTCATCAATATTCCTCTTAAAGGTCACTGTGGGATTTCCTTTTAATTTTATATATACTGTGGTATCTGCTAATTGCCTTAAAGCCTCAGTCCTATAGTCTGCATAATCCTGTATAACAATGAATCTGTCAGGGTTTTTTCCCTGTTGTGTTTGCCATGTGCTGCTGGCAGCCATTTTACTCACCTCTCTTCCTGACTATGGTGCATTGTGGGGGATGCTGCTAATTTCCTGCACTTCCTTTTATGGCCAGACTGGTGTGCATCATCCATGTGAGACAGGGTGCAGTCTCAGAATTGTGATGTCATCACTTATTATTTAAAGGGCCTCTGTTCAGTATGCTTTGCCTTTGCGTTGTCTCAGACCTGTTTGTGAGAGTTCCTGTGTATTACCTGGCTGCCTGATGTCCTTCCTGGTTCCTGATCCCTGGCTTGTTCCTGACTCTGTTGTTCTCCTTGTTCCTGATTCCGGCTCGTCTGACTATTCGCTTTGGCTCCTGACTCGGCTCGTCTGACTACCAGCTCTGGTTTTGACTCCTGGCTTGTTATTTGACTTGTGGACTTTTTATTATTTTTTGCTATTAATAAAGGTTTGATTATTTTTGCACTTCTCGTCTCAGTCTGATTCCTGGCACCCTGACAATACGCAAAGCCATGAATCCTGATGGTGCTAATAATCCACCGTTACCTGCCATCATTTCTAGGATGGATGAACAGGATCACCGCTTGGATCAATTTGCACTAGCCCTGCAAACCCTGCTGAGTCGCACTACACATTTGGACCAAAGTGTCCCGCAAGTTATGGCTGCTCCTGTTTCCGCTGCTGCACCTATGCCTACCAGGAGCATGTCCGGTTCTGCACCTCTACCTCAGCGATATGGAGGCAATCCTATTCAGTGCAGAGGGTTCTTGAACCAGGTGGGCATTTACTTTGAGATGTTACCTCTGACAGAGCTAAGGTGGGATTTCTCATCTCGTTACTCTCTGACACAGCTCTTGCCTGAGCTAATCCCTAAACTAATAAACCTGTGATTTCAAATTACCCTGAATATGTGGCCTCCTTTCGAAGGGTATTTGATGTTCCGGTTCGCTCCTTCTCTGCTGCTAAACGACTCATGTCCATTCAGCAAGGTACAAGATCTGTTGCTCAGTATGCTATTGAGTTCCGTACGCTTGCCGCAGAGGTAGGTTGGAACAATGAAGCCCTTGTTGGCGCCTTCTTTCATGGGCTCTCTGATGCGATTAAAGACGAAGTTGCTGCCAGAGATTTACCAGAGGATCTCGAGGCATTGGTGTCTTTTTTGATCCTAATTGACATCAGACTCAGAGAGAGGCCCTCTTTCAAGGAGCGCTTGCGGAAGCCTCCTGTTCCATTGTCTCCTACGTGTTTGTTCCCACCCATGCCTCCCTCTCCTCCCATGCCTCCTGGTCCCGAGTCATTAGGTACTGCTGAGCCGATGCAGCTGGGATTCACGTGTCTCTCCGTGGCGGAGAGGGCCTTTAGGAAGAGGGAGGGGCTCTGCCTCTATTGTGGGTTACAGGGTCACCTTTTGAAGTCTTGTCCTACACGGCCGGGAAACGCTCACACCTAAGGTCCTGTCGGGGGCAGACCTTGGGTGGTTTATCCTCGTCCCCGGAACCGCTTAAGGAGAAACCTTTGGTCATGGTTGTCCTTTCCTGGGTGGACTCCTCCATAGTCACTCAGGCTCTTGTTGACTCCGGTACTGCGGGCTATTTCATTGACAGTGCTTTTGTATCAAAGCACTCCATTCCTGTTTTGCCTCGGTCCGTTCCGCTTGCTATTGAGGCCACTGATGGCAGGCCCCTTCAGCCCGCACTCGTTACTCACGAAACTGCTCCGTTGTCCATGGCTGTTGGGGCTCTCCATTGTGAAACCCTTCAGTTCCAGGTGATAAACTCTCCGTATTTTCTGGTTGTTCTGGTTATCCCTGGCTCCAAAAGCACAATCCCAGTCTTGACTGGCGCAGGTCCGAAATTTTGTCGTGGTCCCTGCAATGTATTTCCATTTGTCTTCGGAAACCAGCTAAAGTCTTGTGCCCTTCTTCGGTATCTCAATTGCCAGAGGAGTACCGAGAGTTCCTAGACGTGTTTGACAAGGTGCGTGCCGGTACGTTGCCTCCTCATCGGTCTTACGATTGTGTCATAGACCTGCAACCCGGAGCCATTCCTCCTCGGGGCCGGGTGTACCCTCTGTCTGTTGCAGAGAATTGTGCTATGGAGGAGTATGTTGCCTAGAGTGATGTCACGAATAGTTCGCCGGTGAATAGTTCCCGGCGAACATAGCTTGTTCACCTTCGCCGCAGCGGGCGAACATATGCGATGTTCGATACGCCCCCTATTCATCATCATTGAGTAATGCTTTGACCCTGTACCTTACAGTCAGAAGACACATTCCAGCCAATCAGCAGCAAACCCTCCCTCCCGACCCTCCAACCTCCTGGACAGCATCCATTTTAGATTAATTTGGAAGCTGCATTCTTAGTGAGAGGAGGGACAGTGTAGCTGCTGCTGATTTAATAGGGAAATCGATAGCTATGCTAGTGTATTCAGTGTCCACTACAGTCCTGAAGGACTCATCTGATTTCTGCTGTAAGGACAGCACCCCAAAAAGCCCTTTTTAGAGCTAGAACATCAGTCTGCTTTTTTTTTTTTTTCCTGTGTAATCTGATTGCAGTTGCCTGCCTGCCAGCGTGTGTGTCAGGCTCACAGCGTATACTGTGCCCTCTTGCCCAGTGCCACCACTCATATCTGGTGTAACAGTAGTGTAGATTTAAAAAAAAAAACACTTTTTTGACTGTGTTAAATAATAGCAGTCAGTTTCCTTCACACGTGTGCGTTTCAGTGCCTGCCTGCCAGGGCACAGTGTCACCCCAGTGCAACTCATATCTGGTGTAACAGTAGTGTAGATTAAAAAAAAAAAAACACTTTTCTGACTGTGTTAAATAATAGCAGTCAGTTTCCTTCACACGTGTGCGTTTCAGTGCCTGCCTGCCAGGGCACAGTGTCACCCCAGTGCAACTCATATCTGGTGTAACAGTAGTGTAGATTTAAAAAAAAAAAACACTTTTTTGACTGTGTTAAATGATAGCAGTCAGTTTCCTTCACACGTGTGCGTTTCAATGCCTGCTTGCCAGGGCACAGTGTCACCCCAGTGCAATTCATATCTGGTGTAACAGTAGTGTAGATTTAAAAAAAAAACAACACTTTTTTGACTGTGTTAAATAATAGCAGTCAGTTTCCTTCACACGTGTGCGTTTCAGTGCCTGCCTGCCAGGGCACAGTGTCACCTTAGACCTTGAAGCCCACCTTAGACCTTGAAGCCCACCTCTTTCAGATTGCATTTTAACAGTTTTTCACCACTAGAGGGTGTTAGTTCACGTATTTCATATAGATAACACTGTGCTCATGCACGAGAAGTTATCTGGGAACAGGCACTGATTGGCTAGACTGCAAGTCTGTCAAAAGAACTGAAAAAAGGGGCAGTTTGCAGAGGCTTAGATACAAGATAATCACAGAGGTTAAAAGTATATTATTATAAATGTGTTAGTTATGCAAAACTGGGAAATGGGTAATAAAGGGATTATCTATCATTTAAAACAATACAAATTCTGGTGTAGACTGTCCCTTTAAACGGGGAGTTTGGTCTGTCACTGTGAAGCGGGCGTAACCCTTACACTACCTGATCGATACAACATCATACCTGATGTTTTAAAGCACGTTATTCCAAACAATTTAGCAATGTTAGGTGATTTATGCCCTTTTTGGATTAAAACCAGACTCTGCATCAACTATGTAATTTTCCATGGGAGTTTTGCCATGGATCCCCCTTCGGCATGCCACAGTCAAGGTGTTAGTATCTTGAAAAAACTTTTCCATCACTATTGTGGCCAGAAAGAGTCCCTGTGGGTTTTAAAATTCGCCTGCCTATTGAAGTCTATGGCGGTTCGACCGGTTCGCCTGTTCGCGAACAGTTGCGGAAGTTCACGTCCGCCATTCGCGAGCACAAAATTTTAGGTTTGCGACATTACTAGTTGCCGATGCTCTGTCGCGGGGGATCATCCGCAAATCCTGCTCTCCTGCAGGGGCTGGCTTCTTCTTTGTGAAGAAAAATGGTGACGAGTTAGGACCATGTATCGATTATAGGGGTCTTAATCATCTTACCATTAAGAATGCTTACCCTATTCCGCTTATTACGGAACTCTTTGACCGCCTCAAGGGAGCTACGGTCTTTACTAAACTTGATTTGAGAGGAGCGTACAATCTTGTTAGGATTAAGGAGCGGGCATTATGAGTATCTTGTAATGCCCTTTGGCCTATGTAATGCCCCTGCTGTTTTTCAGGAATTTATTAATGATGTCCTACGAGATATGTTGCAACAGTGTGTTGTGGTGTACTTAGACGACATCCTCATCCACTCACCCACACTTGAGGCTCATCATTCTGATGTTACACGGGTTTTTCAGAGACTACGTGAGAACAGCCTGTTTTGTAAACTCGAGAAATGTGAGTTCCATCATACTCAAGTAACCTTCCTAGGTTATGTTATCTCCTTTGCAGGGTTCTCTATGGATCCTGACAAGTTATCTGCAGTTCTGCAGTGACCTCGCCCAGTTGGTCTTCAGTCTATTCAACGTTTTTTGGGGTTCGTCAATTACTATAGAAAGTTTATTAAAAACTTTTCTTCCTTGGTCAAACCTATCACAGACATGACCCCTAAAGAGAATGATCCACTCCATTGGTCACCTACTGCCATTAAGGCCTTTGATAGTCTCAAGACTGCCTTTGCTGCCGCTCCAGTTCTGGCTCATCCTAACCCTGTCCTGCCTTTTGTTCTTGAGGTCGATGCGTCTGAGACTGGAGTAGGTGCCCTCTTGTCTCAACGTCCTATGCCTGACGGTTCCTTGCATTTGTGTGGTTTCTTCTCTAAGAAATTGTCTCCAGCGGAGTGCAATTATGAAATTGGCGACAGGGAATTGCTGGCCATAATTTTGGAACTTAAGGAATGGAGGCATCTTCTCAAGGGTACTAGCGTGCCAGTGCTTATTCTTACTGACCACAAGAATTTAACTTATCTATCTGAGGCAAAACGTTTGTCGCCCGACAGGCTAGATGGGCGCTATTTTTGTCTCGGTTTAATTATGTGGTCTCCTACCTGCCTGGTAGTAAGAATGTTAGGGCTGATGCCCTCTCTCGACAATTTTCGCCTCTGTCCAAGGAGGAGTCTGTACCTACTCCTGTTATACCTCCTGACCATATTTTGGCTACCATACGTACTAATTTGACTTCTCATTCTGCGTTTGTTGCCTCCTGCTCAGTTTGTGCACAGAATAAGACTCCTTGACATCTTCCTGTGGGTCTTCTTCAACCTATTGCTAATGGTGAGCGTCCTTGGACACATCTTTCCATGGACTTCATTGTTGAGCTCCCTGTTTCCAATGGCAATACTGTTATCCTTATGGTGGTTAACCTTTTTTCTAAAATGTCACATTGCATTCCCTTGATGAAGCTGCCTACCGCTCAGGAGCTTGCTTCAATTTTTTCCCGGGAGGTCTTCCGTTTACATGGGTTACCCAAGGAGATAGTATCGGACCGGGGTAGCCAGATTGTCTCCAGATTTTGGCGTTCCTTTTGTGCTCAAATGGGGATCCAGCTTTCCTTCTCCTCTGCATATCACCCTCAATCCAATGGGGCTGCGGAATGGTCTAATCAAGCTCTGGAACAGTTCCTCCGTTGCTATGTCTCAGATCACCACAATAATTGGTCTGAACTGTTACCTTGGGCAGAGTTTGCTCGTAATAGTGCTATTAATGCTTCCTCCAAGTTATCCCCGTTCATGGCGCATTATGAGTTTCAACCATCCGTGTTGCCCGATTTATTCATGTCTCAGGTTATTCCGGCTTTGGAGGAGCATCTCCGGCAACTCCAGAAAAAAGCAAAAGTTGAATAGAAAAACTAACCAACTCAAAGTATACACAAATAGCACTCACAAGTTCATGTAATGATCAAGCGCTATAAAAGACACCACCTCATAGTGTGTAAGTAGGGGGGGTCAGATAGTCTGATTTTTAAAATATAACTTTTATTATTAGTTTATTAAAAACAGCCAAAACAGACAAAAAACATACATTTAAAATTACGAATTGGAGGAAGGTCAGCGTGTATGTGTAAAGTGTAAGCTAGATGAGTAGCTACATGAAGGTCCTAGTACTAAGGAAGTGTAACTGATTACTAATAAAGTATCTGGTAGTAAATGTATACAAATTGTATCTAGTCTATCTAGAGATAGGAACACATAAATCAATAATCACGTTACTGTACTGTGATTCTGAGCCTATGACTAGAGGGCTACAGTAAGTGAATACTAAATAATTGCGTGAAGAGCTGATTCCAATTAGCAAAAAATGACTCAGAATACTAATATGTTAGATTTAATATATAATATTAGTTAATGTCTGCAAAAAAATAGCACAGACACAATGAATAATGACCATGTGATCCCTGACATTCAGTAAAAATACAATAGACACATAGTTTCTCAGTCAGTCTTAGGATACTGCAGCTCCCAGTTTATTCACTAGATAATGACAATGAATATGCCTAAAAAGGGGTGTTGTGCTTAAACAGTGGTGAGGGAGTAGTCCCTACAATTCAATGCTAAGAGTTAATAGCAGGTGAGTTCCACAGTCTCTCTTGTGGTATTGCCACTCCGTATGTATTCCCAGAGAAACTGACACCGGATAGTTTTTGTTGGTGGTGTACTTAAACAGTAATGATAACTTACATATTCGGTTCAGTATTAGTCAGTGTTAGAGTAACATGCATTAAAGTGAACTAACCTCAGTCACAGGGAGAGCGTGACTGACATAAGCTCTCAATGAGAAACCTTTACTCCACCGCTATAAAGTAATCTACAACAGGCTCTACTCTAGTAACATACTAACGCTTCAAGCAGTGTTTGTATCACTGCAGCTGGGTAACTATCAAGTTATCAGATATTGATTAAATATATCTGTATTGCTGCAGCTACACAGAGTCAGATGAATAATGAGCTGTATTGCATAATTTTAACTGAGCACTGCCGCTAGCATATACTCGAGTAGTAGGGATATGGTGAGGAGTCCAGTGAATTCCTGTGTGTTAGGTTTTATGTAACGTTTTGTTAGGCACGATCAGCGTGTCCTTATATTGGAGGGTCCTTTATAATCTCTCAGGGGCATTTGTGTGCTGTAGTCTTTCACAGGCCATTCACATATCTAGCTAATGTTGTGAGTTTACTCGGTCGTTATAACCGGCTGACAAGCTGAGTTCTCATTTGATAGCCAGCTGCTATTTTACTTGCTCCCATACCGAGCTTCTATATAGACTAACCATGCTTTTATTCAGTCCTGTTTTATAGACCTGCACACTGTTCCTAATATTTATCACACCAAGTAGGTTAACTGATTACCAGTATCTACTCGAGTATATGCTAGCGGCAGTGCTCAGTTAAAATTATGCATTACAGCTCATTATTCATCTGACTCTGTGTAGCTGCAGCAATACAGATATTTAATCAATATCTGATAACTTGATAGTTACCCAGCTGCAGTGATACAAACACTGCTTGAAGCGTTAGTATGTTACTAGAGTAGAGCCTGTTGAGATTACTTTATAGCGGTGGAGTAAAGGTTTCTCATTGAGAGCTTATGTCAGTCACGCTCTCCCTGTGACTGAGGTGTAGTTCACTTTAATGCATGTTACTCTAACACTGACTAATACTGAACCGAATATGTAAGTTATCATTACTGTTTAAGTACACCACCAACGTAAAAGACTTATCCGGTGTCAGTTTCTCTGGGATTACATACAAAGTGGCAATACCACAAGAGAGACTGTGGAACTCACCTGCTATTAACTCTTAGCATTGAATTGTAGGGACTACTCCCTCACCACTGTTTAAGCACAACACCCCTTTTTAGGCATATTCATTGTCATTATCTAGTGAATAAACTGGGAGCTGCAGTATCCTAAGACTGACTGAGAAACTATCGGCTAGATTTAGAGTTTGGCGGTAGCGTGAAAACCAGCGTTAGAGGCTCCTAACGCTGGTTTTAGGCTACCGCCGGTATTTGGAGTCAGTGATTAAAGGGTCTAACGCTCACTTTTCAGCCGCGACTTTTCCATACCGCAGATCCCCCTACGCCATTTGCGTATCCTATCTTTTCAATGGGATCTTTCTAACGCCGGCTATTTAGAGGCCGTTTCTGAAGTGTGAGCGTTAGGAAGCTCTAACGACAAAAACTCCAGTCCGCCTGAAAAAGCAGGAGTTAAGAGCTTTCTGGGCTAACGCCGGTTCATAAAGCTCTTAACTACTGTACCCTAAAGTACACTAACACACATAAACTACCTATGTACCCCTAAACCGAGGTCCCCCCACATCGCCGCCACTCAATAAAAAATTTTTAACCCCTAATCTGCCGACCGCCACCTACGTTATACTTATGTACCCCTAATCTGCTGCCCCTAACCCCGCCGAGCCCTGTATTACATTTATTAACCCCTAACCTGCCCCCCACAACGTCGCCGCCAGCTACTTACAATAATTAACCCCTAATCTGCCGACCGCAAAGCGCCGCCACCAACGTTATCCTTATGTACCCCTAATCTGCTGCCCCTAACACCGCCGACCCCTATATTATATTTATTAAACCCTAATCTGCCCCCCTCAATGTCGCCGACACCTGCCTACACTTATTAACCCCTAATCTGCCGAGCGGACCTGAGCGCTACTATTATAAAGTTATTAACCCCTAATCCGCCTCACTAACCCTATCATAAATAGTATTAACCCTAATCTGCCCTCCCTAACATCGCCGACACCTAACTTCAATTATTAACCCCTAATCTGACGACCGGAGATCAACCGCTACTATAAATAAATGGATTAACCCCTAAAGCTAAATCTAACCCTAACACTAACACCCCCCCTAACTTAAATATAATTTAAATCTTACGAAATTAATTAACTCTTATTAAATAAATTATTCCTATTTAAAGCTAAATACTTACTGTAAAATACATCCTAATATAGCTACAATATAAATTATAATTATATTATAGCTATTTTAGGATTTATATTTATTTTACAGGCAAACTTGGTAAAAATATTTACCAGGTACAATAGCAATTAAATAGTTAAGAACTATTTAATAGTTACCTAGTTAAAATAATAACAAAATAATTACCTGTAAAATAAGTCCTAACCTAAGTTATAATTAAACCTAACACTACCCTATCAATAAATTAATTAAATAAACTACCTACAATTACCTACAATTAACCTAACACAACACTATCAATAAATAAATTAAATACAATTGCTACAAATAACTACAATTACATAAACTAACTAAAGTACAAAAAATAAAAAAGAACTAAGTTACAAAAAATAAAAAAATATTTACCAACATTAGAAAAATATACAACAATTTTAAACTAATTACACCTACTCTAAGCCCCTAATAAAATAACAAAGACCCCCAAAATTAAAAAATTCCCTACCCTATTCTAAATTAATAAATGTTAAAAGCTCTTTTACCTTACCAGCCCTGATACAGGGCCTTTGCGGGGCATGCCCCAAGAAAATCAGCTCTTTTGCTGTAAAACAAAACATACAATACACCCCCCCCCCCGAACATTACAACCCACCACCCACATACCCCCTAATCTAACCCAAACCCCCCTAAATAAACCTAACACTAAGCCCTGAAGATCTTCCTACCTTGTCTTCACCATCCAGGTATCACCGATCCGTCCTGGCATCCGGTGCTGAAGAGGTCCGAAGAGGGTCCAAAGTCTTCCTCCTATCCGGCAAGAAGAGGATATCCTGACCGGCAAACATCTTCTCCAAGCGGCATCTTCGATCTTCTTCCATCCGGTGCGGAGCGGGGTCCATCTTGAAGCAGCCGACGCGGATCCATCCTCTTCTTCCGTTGTCTCCCGACGAATGACGGTTCCTTTAAGGGACGTCATCCAAGATGGCGTCCCTCGAATTCCGATTGGCTGATAGGATTCCTATCAGCCAATCGGAATTAAGGTAGGAATATTCTGATTGGCTGATGGAATCAGCCAATCAGAATCAAGTTCAATCCAATTGGCTGATCCGATCAGCCAATCAGATTGAGCTCGCATTCTATGGCTGTTCCGATCAGCCAATAGAATGCGAGCTCTATCTGATTGGCTGATTGGATCAGCCAATCGGATTGAACTTGATTCTGATTGGCTGATTCATCAGCCACATCAGAATATTCTACCTTTAATTCCGATTGGCTGATAGATCCTATCAGCCAATCGGAATTCGAGGGACGCCATCTTGGATGACGTCCCTTAAAGGAACCGTCATTCGTCGGGAGACAACGGAAGAAGAGGATGGATCCGCGTCGGCTGCTTCAAGATGGACCGGCTCCGCACCGGATGGAAGAAGATCGAGAGTGCCGCTTGGAGAAGATGTTTGCCGGTCCGGATGTCCTCTTCTTGCCGGATAGGAGGAAGACTTTGGAGCCCTCTTCTGGGACCTCTTCAGCACCGGATGCCAGGACGGATCGGTGATACCTGGATGGTGAAGACAAGGTAGGAAGATCTTCAGGGGCTTAGTGTTAGGTTTATTTAAGGGGGGTTTGGGTAGATTAGGGGTATGTGGGTGGTGGGTTGTAATGTTGGGGGGGGGGTATTGTATGTTTTTTTTACAGGCAAAAGAGCTGATTTTCTTGGGCATGCCCCGCAAAGGGGCCCTGTTCAGGGCTGTAAGGTAAAAGAGCTTTTACATTTATTAATTTAGAATAGGGTAGGGAATTTTTTATTTTGGGGGTCTTTGTTATTTTATTAGGGGGGCTTAGAGTAGGTGTAATTAGTTTAAAATTGTTGTAATATTTTTTCTAATTGTGGTAAATATTTTTTTTATTTTTTGTAACTTAGTTCTTTTTTATTTTTTGTACTTTAGTTAGTTTATGTAATTGTAGTTATTTGTAGCAATTGTATTTAATTTATTTATTGATGTGTAGTGTTAGGTTAATTGTAGGTAATTGTAGGTAGTTTATTTAATTAATTTATAGATAGGGTAGTGTTAGGTTTAATTATAACTTAGTTAGGACTTATTTTACAGGTAATTTTGTTATTATTTTAACTAGGTAACTAGTAAATAGTTCTTAACTATTAATAGCTATTTTACCTGGTTAAAATAATTACCAAGTTGCCTGTAAAATTAAATATTAATCCTAAAATAGCTACTATATAATTATAATTTATATTGTAGCTATATTAGGGTTTATTTACAGGTAAGTATTTAGCTTTAAATAGGAATAGTTATTTAATAAGAGTTAATTAATTTTGTAATATTTAAATTATATTTAAGTTAGGGGGGGTGTTAGTGTTAGGGTTAGACTTAGCTTTAGGGGTTAATACATTTATTAGAATAGCGATGAGCTCCGGTCCGGCAGATTAGGGGTTAATAATTGAAGTTAGGTGTCGCGATGTTAGGGAGGGCAGATTAGGGGTTAATACTATTTATGATAGGGTTAGTGAGGCGGATTAGGGGTTAATTACTTTATTATAGTAGCGCTCAGGTCCGCTCGGGCAGATTAGGGGTTAATAAGTGTAGGTAGGTGTCGGCGACGTTTGTGGGGGGCAGGTTAGGGGTTAATAAATTTAATATAGGGGTCGGCGGTGTTAGGGGCAGCAGATTAGGGGGTACATAGGGATAACGTAGGTTGCGGTGGTGTACCGGAGCGGCAGATTAGGGGTTAATAATAATATGCAGGGGGTCAGCGATAGCGGGGGCGGCAGATTAGGGGGTTAATAAGTGTAAGGTTAGGGGTGTTTAGACTCGGGGTTCATGGTTAGAGTGTTAGGTGCAGACGTAGGAAGTGTTTTCCCATAGGAAACAATGGGGCTGCGTTAGGAGCTGAACGCTGCTTTTTTGCAGTGTTAGGTTTTTTGACAGCTCAAACAGCCCCATTGTTTCCTATGGGAGAATCGTGCACGAGCACGTTTTTGAGGCTGGCCCCGTCCGTAAGCAACTCTGGTATCGAGAGTTGCATTTGCGGTAAAAATGCTCTACGCTCCTTTTTTGGAGCCTAACGCAGCATTTTATTGAACTCTCGATACCAGAGTTAATTTTTATGGTGCGGCCAGAAAAAAGCCTGCGGAGCGTTAACAGCCCTTCATACCCGCCAAACTCCAAATCTAGGCCTATGTGTCTATTGTATTTTTACTGAATGTCAGGGATCACATGGTCATTATTCATTGTGTCTGTGCTATTTTTTGCAGACATTAACTAATATTATATATTAAATCTAACATATTAGTATTCTGAGTCATTTTTTGCTAATTGGAATCAGCTCTTCACGCAATTATTTAGTATTCACTTACTGTAGCCCTCTAGTCATAGGCTCAGAATTACAGTACAGTAACGTGAATATTTGATTTATGTGTTCCTATCTGCTAGATAGACTAGATACAATTTGTATACATTTACTACCAGATACTTTATTAGTAATCAGTTTACACTTCCTTAGTACTAGGACCTTCGTGTAGCTACTCATCTAGCTTACACTTTACACATACACGCTGACCTTCCTCCAATTCGTAATTTTAAATGTATGTTTTTTGTCTGTTTTGGCTGTTTATAATAACTAATAATAAAGTTATATTTTAAAAATCAGACTATATGATCCCCCCCTACTTACACACTATGAGGTGGTGTCTTTTATAGTGCTTGATCATTACATGGACTTGTGAGTGCTATTTGCTGTATACTTGAGTTGGTTAGTTTTTCTATCCAACTTTTGCTTTTTCCAGTATTCCCCTTATACACAGCACCAACCTAGGAACTCACTTTCACTGTATTGGAGTATCCTTTTATTAGGCAACAGTCCGCTTTAACAGTCAGTAGTGCCATGGTTTCTTTCCTTTAGCCTATAATCTCCGGCAACTCCGTTCCACGTGGGTGCAGATTCAGGATTGCCTTCATCGTTCTATGCAGCGCCAAAAGTTCCAGGCTGATTGTAGGCGTCTGCCCGCACCTTCCTATCAGGTTTGGTGAGAGAGTTTGGCTGTCCCTCCCGCAATTTGAACCTTCATGTGCCTTCCAATAAATTGGCTCCCCGTTATGTTGGTCATTTTTGGAATACTCCGACGGGTTAATCCTGTGGCCTACGCTCTTGACCTTCCTCCTGCTATGCGCATCCTCCAATGTTTTTCATGTCTCCCTCTTGAAACCCATTGGGTTGTAATCGATTTACCACTGTGTTGCCTCGTCCCCGGTCCTATCTTTGTTGACAACCATGAGGAGTATGAGGTCAGCAGCATTATTGACTCTTGTATGTCCAGAGGCCGTGTACAGTATTTGGTTCACTGGAGGGGCTACGGTCCGGAGGAGCATTCTTGGGTTCCCTCCTCTGATGTTCATGGCTCCCGCCCTCCTCGTTCATGCTCCCGCCCTCCTCCGTGCCTTCCATGCCCGTTTCCCCCAATAAGCCTTTGTCCTCCCGTGGAGGAGGGGTCGTTGAGGGGAGGGTACTGTCAGGGTCTTTCCCTGTTGTGTTTTTTCCATGTGCTGCTGGCAGCCATTTTACTCACCTCTCTTCCTGACTATGGTGCATTGTGGGGGAATGCTGCTAATTTCCTGCACTTCCTTTTATGGCCAGACTGGTGTGCATCATCCATGTGAGACAGGATGCAGTCTCAGAATTGTGATGTCATCACTTATTATTTAAAGGGCCTCTGTTCAGTATGCTTTGCCTTTGCGTTGTCTCAGACCTGTGAGAGTTCCTGTGTATTACCTGGCTGCCTGACGTCCTTCCTGGTTCCTGATCCCTGGCTTGTTCCTGACTCTGCTGTTTTCCTTGTTCCTGATTCCGGCTCGTCTGACTATTCGCTTTGGCTCCTGACTCGGCTCGTCTGACTACCAGCTCTGATTTTGACTCCTGGCTTGTTATTTGACTTGTGGACTTTTTATTATTTTTTGCTATTAATAAAGGTTTGATTATTTTTGCACTTCTCGTCTCAGTCTGATTCCTGGCACCCTGACAGGATCCCCCCTATACCTTAGGTATAGATATATATATATAGTACCAAAATACCATCAGATATATGTAGAAATATGTATTTATTAATAAATAGAACATATTCTGCTATGTGAAGAACATTGTAATGTGAAAATATTAATATTTTCATGTCGGGTTAGCGTGTGTTAATTTCCCCCCGACTTTTTTACTCCATTGACTTCCTGGGGGGAATACATTGACGTTATTGCGATATCCTAACTTTGGCTTTTTGTATGCATCGGGTTAGCAAACATCTAATCTCTGGCTAATTTTCAGAGGTGCAAACTGCTACTCGCCTAGATTTTAGAGTTGGGCGGTAGCTGTGAAAAACCAGCGTTAGAGGCTCCTAACGCTGGTTTTTACTGCCCGCTGGTATTTGGAGTCAGTCATTAAAGGGTCTAATGCTCACTTTCCAGCCGCGACTTTTCCATACCGCAGATCCCCCTACGCCATTTGCGTATCCTATCTTTTCAATGGGATCTTTCTAACGCCGGTATTTAGAGTCGTGGCTGCAGTGAGCGTTAGAAATCTAACGACAAAACTCCAGCCGCAGAAAAAAACCAGGAGTTAAGAGCTTTTTGGGCTAACGCCGGTTCATAAAGCTCTTAACTAATGTGCTCTAAAGTACACTAACACCCATAAACTACCTTTGTACCCCCTAAACCGAGGTCCCCCCACATCGCCGCCACTCGATTAAAAATTTTTAACCCCTAATCTGCCGCTCCGTATACCGCCGCCCATCTACGTTATCCCTATGAACCCCTTATCTGCTGCCCCTAACACCGCCGACCCCTATATTACATTTATTAACCCCCTAATTTGCCCCCCCACAACGTCGTCGCTACCTACCTACACTTATTAACCCCTAATCTGCGACCGCATCTCACCGCTACTATAATAAAGTTATTAACCCCTAATCCGCCTCACTCCCGCCTCACTAACCCTATAAGAAATAGTATTAACCCCTAATCTGCCCTCCCTAACATCGCCGACACCTAACTTCAATTATTAACCCCTAATCTGCCGACCGGTAGCTCACCGCTACTATAATAAATGTATTAACCCCTAAAGCTAAATCTAACCCTAACACTAACACCTAACAAAATAAATTAACTCCTATTAAATAAATTAATCCTATTTAAATCTAAATACTTACCTGTAAAATAAACCCTAATATAGCTACAATATAAATTATAATTATATTGTAGCTATTTTAGGATTAATATTTATTTTACAGGCAACTTTGTATTTATTTTAACCAGGTACAATAGCTATTAAATAGTTAAGAACTATTTAATAGTTACCTAGTTAAAACAAGTACAAAATTACCTGTAAAATAAATCCTAACCTAAGTTACAATTAAACCTAACACTACACTATCAATAAATAAATTAAATAAACTACCTACAATTATCTACAATTAAACCTAACACAATACCTACAAATAACTACAATTAAATAAACTAACTCAAGTACAAAAATAAAAAAGAACTAAGTTACAAAAAATAAAAAAATATTTACAAACATTAGAAAAATATTACAACAATTTTAAACTAATTACACCCTACTCTAAGCCCCCTAATAAAATAACAAAGACCCCCAAATAAAAAAGAATGCTCTACCCTATTCTAAATTAAAGAAGTTCAAAGCTCTTTTACCTACCAGCCCTGAAAAGGGCCATTTGCGGGGCATGCCCCAAAAAATTCAGCTCTTTTGCCTGTTCCGATCATCCAATAGAATGCGAGCTCAATCTGATTGGCTGATCCAATCAGCCAATCGGATTGAACTTGATTCTGATTGGCCTGATTCCATCAGCCAATCAGAATTTTCCTACCTTAATTCCGATTGGCTGATAGAATCCTATCAGCCAATCGGAATTCGAGGGACGCCATCTTGGATGACATCCTTTAAAGGAACCGTCATTCGTCGGGAAGTCGTCGGTGAAGATGGATGTTCCGCGTCAGCGGGGATGAACATGGATCCGGAAGAAAGAAGATGAAGATGCCGCTTGATAGAAGACTTCAGCCGGATCATGGACCTCTTCAGCTCCCGCTTGATAGAAGACTTCAGCCGGATCATGGACCTCTTCAGCTCCCGCTTGGATGAAGACTTCAGTCGGATCATGGACATCTTCAGCCCCCCGCTTGGGCTTGGATCAAGACATCGGAGGATCTCTTCTGGATCGATCGGTGAACCCGGCGTGGTGAAGATAAGGTAGGAAGATCTTCAGGGGCTTAGTGTTAGGTTTATTTAAGGGGGGTTTGGGTTATATTAGGGGTATGTGGGTGGTGAGTTGTAATGTTGGGGGGGGTATTGTATGGTTTTTTTTTACAGGCAAAAGAGCTGAATTTTTTGGGCAATGCCCCGCAAATGGCCCTTTTCAGGGCTTGGTAAGGTAAAAGTAGCTTTGAACTTCTTTAATTTAGAATAGGGTAGGGCATTTTTTTATTTTGGGGGTCTTTGTTTATTTTATTAGGGGGCTTAGAGTAGGTGTAATTAGTTTAAAATTGTTGTAATATTTTTCTAATGTTTGTAAATATTTTTTTATTTTTTTGTAACTTAGTTCTTTTTTATTTTTTGTACTTGAGTTAGTTTATTTAATTGTAGTTATTTGTAGGTATTGTATTTAATTAATTTATTGATAGTGTAATGTTAGGTTTAATTTTAGATAATTGTAGGTAGTTTATTTAATTTATTTATTGATAGTGTAGTGTTAGGTTTAATTGTAAACTTAGGTTAGGATTTATTTTACAGGTAATTTTGTACTTATTTTAACTAGGTAACTATTAAATAGTTCTTAACTATTTAATAGCTATTGTACCTAGTTAAAATAAATACAAAGTTGCCTGTAAAATAATATTAATCCCTAAAATAGCTACAATATAATTATAATTTATATTGTAGCTATATTAGGGTTTATTTTACAGGTAAGTATTTAGATTTAAATAGGATTAATTTATTTAATAAGAGTTAATTTATTTCGTTAGAATAAAATTATATTTAACTTAGGGGGGTGTTAGGGTTAGACTTAGCTTTAGGGGTTAATACATTTATTATAGTAGCGGTGAGCTCCGGTTGGCAGATTAGGGGTTAATAATTGAAGTTAGGTGTCGGCGATGTTAGGGAGGGCAGATTAGGGGTTAATACTATTTCTTATAGGGTTATTGAGGCGGGGGGAGTGAGGCGGATTAGGGTTAATAACTTTATTATAGTAGCGGTGAGATTGCGGTCGGCAGATTAGGGGTTAATTATTGTAGGTAGCTGGCGGCGACGTTGTGGGGGGCAGATTAGGGGTTAATAAATATAATATAGGGGTCGGCGGTGTTAGGGGCAGCAGATTAGGGGTACATAGGGATAATGTAGGTTGCAGCAGTGTACGGAGCGGCAGATTAGGGGTTAATAATAATATGCAGGTGTCAGCGATAGCGGCGGCGGCAGATTAGGGGTAAATAAGTGTAAGGTTAGGGGTGTTTAGACTCGGGGTACATGTTAGGGTGTTAGGTGCAGACTTAGGAAGTGTTTCCCCATAGGAAACAATGGGGCCGCGTTAGGAGCTGAACGCTGCTTTTTTGCAGGTGTTAGGTTTTTTTTCAGCTCAAACAGCCCCATTGTTTCCTATGGGGAAATCGTGCACGAGCACGTTTTTGAAGCTGGCCGCGTCCGTAAGCACCGCTGGTATCGAGAGTTGAAGTGGCGGTAAATTATGCTCTACGCTCCTTTTTTGGAGCCTAACGCAGCCATTCTGTGAACTCTAAATACCAGCGGTATTTAAAAGGTGCGGCCAGAAAAAAGCACGCGTAGCTAACGCACCCCTTCTAACGCAAAACTCCAAATCTAGGCCACTGTTAGCTCACGGTAGCAATAACCAGCTACTGGTAATGTCTGGTTAAAATCTGAACATTTGCAGATGCACTATAATTTAGCTCTCCACTTGTGTACTATCCCATTCTACAGTTTACAGGAGCAGAGATTAAGAGGTTTTAATATTTACCCCTGCATCCAGCTCCCTTAAGCTCTAAACTGTGGCCCGGCACTTATGTGTCTCTGTGGCTGGTGACATCATGGTGATGCATTCATGAGTGGTGACATCACTGGCATCATTGGATTATCCACTTGGCCACCTCATTTGTGAGGGCAAGTGCAGGGGGCAGCTATTCATTTGTGAGGGTAAGTGCAGGGGGGCAGCTATCAGCTCCAAAAGCACCCCCCTCCCGCATGACAGCATATGGTCGTCATCCACACTAAAGCGGTTACTGAAGAGACTCAAATACTATATTTGGTTTTAAAGGCTTGTTAATTTGTCATGGTTATTGTGAAGTTAAATTAATGTTTGCAATGCATCTTAAGACATATTTAAAATAAATAAAGAAATAAACAAAAAGAGTGTCAAAGATGTTATGGAACAATATGAATACTTACAGTATCTCACAAAAGTGATTACACCCCTCACATTTTTGTAAATAATTTATTATATATTTTCATGTGACAACACTGAAGGAATGACACTTTGCTACAATTTAAAGTAGTGAGTGTACAGCCTGTATAACAGTGTAAATGTGCTCAAAATAACTGAACACACAGCCATTAATGTCTAAACAGTTGGCAACAAAAGTGAGTACACTCCTAAGTGGAAATGTCCAAATTGGGCCCAAAGTATCAATATTTTGTGTGGCCACCATTATTTTCTAGGACTGCCTTAACCCTCTTGAGCATGGAGTTGACCAGTGCTTCACAGGTTGCCACTGGAGTCCTCTTCCACTCCTCCATGATGACATCACGGAGCTGGTGGATGTTAGAGACCTTGCGCTCCCCCCACCTTCCATTTGAGGATGCCCCACAGATGCTCAATAGGTTTTAGGTCTGGAGACATGCTTGGCCAGTCCATCACCTTTACCCTCAGCTTCTTTAGCAAGGCAGTGGTCGTCTGGGAGGTGTGTTTGGGGTCATTGTCATGTTGAAATACTGCCCTGCGGCCCAGTCTCCGAAGGGAGGGCATAATGCTCTGCTTCAGTATGTCACAGTACATGTTGGCATTCATGGTTCCCTCAATGAAATGTAGCTCCCCAGTGCCAGCAGCACTCATGCAGGCTCAGACCATGACACTCCCACCACCATGCTTGACTGTAGGCAAGACACAGTTGTCTTTGTACTCCTCACCTGGTTGCCACCACACACACTTGACACCATCTGAGTTAAATAAGTTTATCTTGGTCTCGTCGGACCACAGGACATGGTTCCAGTAATCCATGTCCTTAGTCTGCTTACCTTCAGCAAACTGCTGGCTTTCTTGTGCATCATCTTTAGAAGAGGCTTTCTTCTGGGATGACAGCCATGCAGACCAATTTGATGCAGTGTGCGGCATATAGTCTGAGCACTGACAGGCTGACCCCCCACCCCTTCAACCTCTTAAGCAATGCTGGCAGCACTCATATGTCTATTTCCAAAAGACAACCCCTGGATATGACGCTGAGCATGTGCACTCAACTCCTTTGGTCAACCATGGCGAGGCCTGTTCTGAGTGGAACCTGTCCTGTGAAACTGCTGTATGGTCTTGCCCACCGTGCTGCAGCTCAGTTTCAGGATCTTGGCAATCTTCTTATAGCCTAGGCCATCTTTATGTAGCGAGATTCACTGCCTGAGGAAAAGAGTACCATAAGCACTTTGAAACGCATTGTAGATTATATTCAAGTTTTAAATATATTTTTTTGCTCCAATAAATAGTCCTCTATGCATAGAGGTTATTTTGTTTTTTATCCTAAACTATGAGTGTTTCTTTTACTTTTATTTCAACTGTGGATCTGGTATATGTTTGCCTGAGTGAGCTAGCTGGTGGGCTCATATTAACCCAGCTTGTTTGACTTGCACTGCAATATAGTGCACCACTTTTGTGAGTATATTCTTTGGAGGGTCTTTGGGAATTTTCTCTATTTTGTAGTGATTTCATGCACTATTGGAGTACCCTTCCCCCTCCCTCCTTGCATTTTATTTTGCAGCAACCATTGGCATATCATGATCTGAGTGAGCCAGCTGGTGGGCTCTGATCTATCCAGCCTGCCTGACTTGCACTGCCACATAGTGTGCCGCTTTTGTGAGTATCATTCTGTAGAGTGATGTATTGATACAATTTCCAACTATTGTTGTGATCTCCTGCACCATTGAAGCGCCTTTTTCTGTTTTTTCATATTTGCAGTTTCTACACTTTGTTCCAAGAAGAGCTGATCCTGGTGTATCTCTCCTTAGCCATTGACGGAAGCCTCTAGAGGGCTTTATTTGGTTATTTTTTCATCTTTATGTAGAACAGCAATTTTTTTTTCAGATCCTCAGAGAGTTATTTGCCATGAGGTGCCATGTTGAACTTCCAGTGACCAGTATGAGTGAGTGTGAGAGCGATAACACCAAATTTAACACACCTGCTCCCCATTCACACCTGAGACCTTGTAACACTAACGAGTCACATGACACCGGGGATGGAATATGGCTAATTGGGTCCAATTTGGACATTTCCACTTAGGGGTGTACTCACTTTTGTTGCCAACTGTTTAGACATTAATGGCTGTGTGTTGAGTTATTTTGAGGGGACAGCAAAGTTACACTGTTATACAGGCTGTACACTCACTACTTTACATTGTAGCAAAGTGTCATTTCTTCAGTGTTGTCACATGAAAAGATATAATAAAATATCTACAAAAATGTGAGGGGTTTACTCACTTTTGTGAGATACTGTATGTATGTTTGCTTAGTACATTGATATCAATGTAATCATGAGATCAGACACCACTTAGATAAATAGTACACAACTAACAAAGTAATTGTAAAGGATTTACAAATATGAATAGAAAACTCAAATCTGTGGGGGGTTTTTAAATTTTTGACTGAGCCCAAAGTACAATCATACCAAATGAAAAGAAAAATATTTTAAAACATACATACACTAAGTTTATTAATGAATTATACCACACATACAATAGCTTAGGCTGAGAAGATGAAAAACACATCAACCCAGGTTGCACTATTAATCAGCTTAAATAATAAAGATTAATATTTAAATACTAGTGTAGCCAGCAGTATATATAGCACAAAATAATATAGCTAAGCCCTTACAATCCGAGGGCTACTTAAGATTAATTTTACAATTGTAAATATGCTGCTGGAAATTTTAAGTAAATATAGTTTTAAGAGCAACGAGGGTGAGCAATTAAAATTAAGGGAAAGACAGAGCTTATCCCAGAGGATAAATAGTAACAAGATAGTAGGTAAAGTAGTACTAATGGTAAGTACCTATAGGTGCCAAATATTTTTGTAATCAAAAAGCACCTGTTAGGGGGGCAATATAGCAGTAAGGAGACTCATAGAAAAATGAGTTACAAACTCTGTAACAAAAAAGAGTGCTGTACTGCTACAATTATATAGGAAAAATTCTTACTGAATAATACAGGAACGATTTTTTAACCAATCATACAGTGGGGCCTATTTATCAAAGCGTCAACTATGTTGCATTCGCCGGCATCAATATGCTCGCTAGACATCACTGCCGTGGATCTGAATACGATCTCCTTATTTATCAAAAAAGCCATCAAAAACACGTGCGTAAAATCTGTGTGCGAGGAGCATCGGACTGGTGTTAACTAACAGTCATCGATGTCGCGGTTATTCAGGTTTTTCCCAACTTTATACCATTTCATTACTGTCCATGAACAAGCACATTTCTCTAAAGCTAATCTTTTATTTTTCATCTGTTAATGTCCAAGAAATAGCTACATTTATACCTCACAAACAATATCTCATAGAAAGTTATTTTTATATTGATTTGTTATATAATACTTTCACATAAATGAATGTGTATTTGTATTTCTAGAAGTAATATTTTTTATTTAGTTTTTTTAATTATTATTAATGCTAGAATTTGTACATATATCCTTGCACATATATATATATATATATATATATATATATATATATATATATATATATATATATATATATATATATATATATATATACATATATATATATATATATATATATATATATATATATATATATATATATATATACTGTATATGTGTGTGTTTGTGTGTGTGTTATGTTAAAAATCTTTTGCAAACATATTTACATGTCCCTAAGTTCCTTTTTTTGTTCTAAACAATGTTGTCTGTCATATCTCTGTGTTTATACCACTATATGTACTGTATATATTGTAAATGTATTATTATTCTGAGCAGGAATAATTGTGAATATAACATGTAATCAGAGTATCATATGTATTTTTTTGTAATCTATGGATATTTTAAAGGGATAGGAAAGTAAAAATTTAAGTTGCATGATTCAGATAGAGCATGTAATTTTAAAACACTTTAAAATTCACTTCTATTTTCAAATGTGCTTTGTTCTCTTGGTATCCCTTGTTGGAAAAGAATACGCACATATCCTACACTAGTGGGAGCTAGCTGCTAATTGGTGCCTGCACACATTTGTCTCTTGTGATTGGCTAAATAGATGTGTTCAGCTAGCTGCCAGTAGTGCAATGCTGTTCCTTCAACAAAAGATAACAAGAGAATGAAGCAAATTTGATAATAGAAGTTAATTTGAAAGTTGTTTAAAATTGTATGTTGTATCGACAGGGGCCACAGGTTCCGGGGGAGGAGACTGAGTGCAGGACACACCGCGAGCACGCTCTCTCTAGCTCTCCACTCTAGCCACTGGCGGTAATTTTCGCGCTCAAACCCTTGTCCAGGGAGGCTACCTATCCAAGGGCAACTGGATCCCGGATCCATAGCGGTGCTACCACAGGGCACCGCATCTCTTATTGCTTGGCCGTTACCATCTTAACCCCAGTCCTCTGCGGATATTAAACAGCAAGTACCGGCTGCTCTCCCTCACCCCTCCCACCGGTGTTGCGTGAGGAGGTGAACGGGATATTGCCCTGCAGCTGATTGCCTAAGGACTTGGGATTCCTGGAGCCAACCTAAAGAACCTACATTCCTCAAGAAAACATCTGGTCTACCAGCGGCTCAACACACCAACAAAGTGCTGTTCCAACCATTGCCTAATCTTACCGGGTTCCTTCCTGGGCCTGGACGGGACGAGGATTTGCCGCTTCTTTCCGTCCTGTGTCTGGAGAGGTGCACCTGGACCATCAGGGCGCTGACCGGTGACGTAGCTGGGTCGGCGCCGCGCTGTTCATTGGCGTGGTGTGGAAGCGACTGCTGCCTTGTGTTTCCACACACCGATGCTGCTGGTGGATTATTGGCAGCCTCCATCTACAGGTGTCGCTCAGTCATCTTGGGCTGGGAAGTAACTCGGCACTTGAACCACCGAAGAAGGAAGGAAGATATCTCAGTGCTGGCTTGATCTGCCTGCCTGGTCGCTGAACGTATAGGATCCGCCAATTCCATTGCACCAAACTGCATGGTATAAGGTACTCTCTTTCTGTTGAGGTGCACACTATATAACTGCTGAATTTTGTCTGTGCACTAGATAAAGAAGTCATCTAACAGAAAGAAATCGCAAAACCCAAAGGGAAGTTTTTTTACCCTGAAAGTCACGGCAGCATAAAAGTAAAAGCACACTTTCCTATCCATTTAAATCCCCACACTTGGACAAGGAAATTGGGTGGACCAAAAAGTGTGATTTATTTTGCTTTTTTGCCAAGCTGCACAAGTTATTAAACTTCTTCAGCGTCTTGGCTGCATGACTTTCCCTCCCTGCTCACTATAAGCTGCCCCAATAAAAAGACTGAACTATCAGAAGAACGTTTTTGATTTCAGTATACTGTCTTATAGACTAATCTTGTCCCAAATATCCCACTGTGTCCACGTTCTTTCATATTTCTAACAACATACCTGTTTTGCTTTGTCATTTAAACTTAAATGTGTTGGTATATGCTACAATTTCATTCTACTTTAATCCTCAGCCAATTTTACAGTATCCTCTTTTAGAAAAACTTAGTGTGCTAGGGTCACCTTAGGATTACTAGTAAAATTGGTCCATAGAATATATTATTTTTGCCTTGATGGCAGAGACCCATAAACCTGGGCATAGCTATACGCCCTGCTACTCCGCTGGTAATAATTAAAAAACAGCATATATGCTATAAAAGTTTTATTCCCATCTACTGTATAGTATTGCTGTGCCTGATCTTTCTTCGTTACTTATTCAGGTTTTCCCTGTGCTCTATTCAAAGCAACAAAATATCTTTTTGTGTAGAACACTTTCTAAGGTTCTTTGCAATATCTAGGATACTTTGGAGCATAGTGCTAAGATAAGAATAAGGGGATTATGTCATTCTATGATGAAATGTTCTGATTTTCTGTGTTCTATTTTGAGACTGTTTACATATAAGTTAACTATTAAGATGAATCTACTTCAGGTTTTCTTTAACTGATCGGCAGCCCATTTCAGAGTACAGAACATATCTTAAAAATATATCTTAAAGTTAAGATATGGTGTTGAATTATAGCTTAAGTGTCAAAGAGTATTTCCCTTTGTGTTCTCTACTCTAGGGGGGTAATGAATCACAGTCCCAGGGCAAATAGTTGATAATCTCTGTTGTGACAATTATACAAAGCTGGGTACAGGCCAGACTTAAATAATATTGAACACATAAGTGGAGTAAATTGGTGACTTTCTCCGTATCATATAGTACATCTAACCCAGAGAAATAGAAAGACATTATATAAGAATTGTCATCCTCAGGTGAATTTCAGGACTGGCGATAATTATTGAAATAAAAATATTTACTGCATAAGTAGCAGATTGTTAAGAGACACTCATAGGTATTAAAGGGGGTAAATTAATGTAGTAGTTCTTTTGATTTCATATACTGGCAAATTAAATGTGAATATACATAAAAATTGAGTACAAATTATAAGTAAATTGGATACTGTTAAAGTATAGCCTAACTCTTCAGGAATTAGGAGTGATCGCAGTTATTAGAAATAGGAGAAAAGAATAATCTGATACATAGGTTAAGCCTGTTTTGGTGTAACTTTTGCCTAAAGTAACACACCGTCATAATTTAAAAACACTATAACTCACTTTCTTTTTCTTTTTTTTTTTTTTTTTTTTTTTTTGCACACCCTCACTGAATATCCTCACAACCCACTTCTCACTCTCCCCTTTTTTTTTTTTTTTTTTTTTTTTTTTTTCTTTCTCTTCCTCCCTCCTCACAACACATAACACCTTTTTTCACTAATTGGCACTTTTGGGCGGGGGAATTTATCCCCCGCCCCTTTTTGATTTTCCTAAGCACTTAATTAATTCATGGATAAATTCGTGCACACGCACATTAAGACCCCTTCACCAGCTATGACGGCTAGACATAAAGACAAGAAAAATAAAAATGTGATAGAAACACAGGTAGATATTCATTCACTTTCCTCTAACCTCTCCTATAACAAAGAAAGTGCAGATACTCAAGTATTAGTATCCAGTATAACTGAAGCACTTGCCCCAAGATTTGAATCTCTCAAACTTGAGATTAAACAAGATATTGTATCTCTTACTAACGAAATCAGACAATTCTCAAATAGACTTCAAGAAGCTGAACAAAGAGTGTCAGACTTGGAGGATGTCAGCTCAATCCATAGCTCTAAATTAAAAGCTGCAGATATAATGCTATCTAAAATACAAGCTAAAATAGAGGATCTTGAAGATCGCTCGCGGAGAAACAATCTAAGAATAATAGGGGTCCCAGAGGGGAAACAATATGAAAATTTGGGAAAATTTATATCTGAAACCTTAGTACAAATACTAGGATTACCTCCTTCTTACCCTCCAATAATAGTTGAAAGGGCCCACAGAGTAGGGCGTCAATCTGACGAAGGAAGAGGGAAGATCAGAGCTAGACCAATAATAGCTAAACTACTAAACTTTCAGGATAAGATGGTAATCTTTCAGTACTACCGAAAGAACCAACCTATCTCCTTAGGGACAAACAATATACTATTATTCCAAGATTTCTCCGCTGAAACAGCGGGGAAAAGAAAAGAGCTATCCCCTACTTGCACGAAACTTATTAAAGCAGGTTACCGTGCCACTATAATTTACCCAGCTAAATTAAAAGTTACTCTCAATGATGAAGTCCATTTTTTTGAATCTGCAGAAAAAGCAGAGAAATTTGTAGAAGAACTGGGAAGGAATGACAATAGGTGAAGGAAAGAAAATAAGACAAAACAAGGGAAAGTTCAGCATAATTTCCGAATTTACAGATTACAATTAGATATATGATGCAAGGTGTAAGTTCTGTAAGGGGGTTGTGCAGGGCCCCCGGGGGAATGCCTGCACTAGGAGGGTACATAGCTTTAGGAATTCCTTCTTTTTTTTTTTTTTTTTTTTTTTTTTTTTTTTGTTTGTTTGTTTGTTTGTTTCGTTTTGTTTTGTTTTGTTTTGTTTTATTTTTTTTTGTTTTGTTTTTTTCTTAGGGTGGATGAGGGATGGGCAGGGCAGATAAGTGTAAAATAACCTCCTGGAATATTGGAGGTCTCACCTCTCCCATCAAACGAAAATCAGTTTTGGTTCAATTACAAAAAATTGGTACTGATATAGCTATGCTACAAGAAACTCATTTAAATATGCAGGAAGTGCTAAAACTGAAGTTCTCATGGGTAAAGGAAGTGTTTGCTTCCACAGGCACAAAAAGGAAGAGAGGCGTGGCAATTTTGTTAGGGAAAAGAATTAAATATGAAACTTTGCACAGTATCTCAGACCCAGAAGGGAGATATATAATTTTAAAATTAAAGATAGAAGGAATCCTATATACACTTTGTAATCTATACGCTCCCAATGTGTTTGATCCAATGTTCTGGGATACTCTGCAATCAAAAATAATTTCTGAATCTACAGGATACCTAATTCTAGGCGGGGATTTCAATATGGCCCCACACCAACCCTTGGATAGACTTAGACAGAAGCCTACTGTGGGGAGGAATAAGCGAGACAGCCTAGAAACTAAAATGTTTAAGAAAATTTCCAAAAATTTGTTAGTCAGGGACATATGGAGACTCCAGAATCCAGATCTAAGAGATTTCACCTGTTTGTCTCGAGCTCATAAGACTCTATCTAGAATAGACTTGTTCCTTATTGATGAAAGACTATGTAAAATGAAAATTATAGCCAAAATACTCCCTATTTGTATATCAGATCATAGCCCTATTACAATAGAAATTCAATATAATGATTTCAAACTAGGATCCTCTCGCTTCTTCTTCCCCACATGGCTGACGAATGATGTAAAATTTAAAAACTGGTTAAAAAGCAAATATGAAGAGTATGCTGAATTTAACAAGACTTATGTTGATCGCCCAGATATTTTCTGGGAGGCTGCAAAGGCAGTTCTTAGGGGGGAAATGATTTCATATATTGCTAATAGAAATAAAACACTAAGAATTAGAGAATCAGAAGTGACAAAAGCTGTAATTAACTCATATAATCGCTACTTGCTTGATAACTCCCCGGGAAGTTGGATCAGATACATTGGAGCAAAAAACGAAAGAGACTCATTTCTAACCTATAGAGAGACTCAGAAGGAGCTTAAACTTCAGGCAAGACTTTATCGCTATGGCAATAAGGCTGGAAAGTTATTGGCCAATCTGTTAAAAAGAGAGAAAAGATCCCCATTAATAGATAAGCTTCTGCATAAGCAGAAAACCCATATAAATATAGATGATATTGCCAACATTTTCTCAGAATATTTTTCAAAAATTTACTCCCTAAGGGATTCAGACAAAGTTAAATCAGATGAATTCTGGAGCAAAATTGTCCACCCTGTACTTGACGGTGAAAAAATGCTAATGGTTAACTCCCCAATTTCTCAGGAAGAAATTCTAAAGACTATTCAGGAGCTTCCATCAAATAAGGCACCTGGTCCAGATGCATTACCAAATGAATTTTACAAAATCCTTGCACCATTCGTTGTTTCACCGCTAAGTAAGCTTTTTAACCACATGTTTATTGATGGAAAGGTGGTCTCGCCTCAGTTTTGTGCATCTCACACTACACTGATTCTTAAACCCGGGAAGGATCCGACAAAAAAGGAATCTTATAGGCCCATAGCATTATTAAATTCCGATTATAAGATCCTGACCTCCATTTTAGCCAAGAGATTGCAATTGGTACTTCCGGAAATAATACATAAAGACCAAGCAGGATTTTTGCAGAAACGAAATCTAACAGCAAAGATCAGGGAAGTATTAGTCACTATAGATTATTTTAAATCTACTGATTTGGCGGGGCAGAGGAGAGAGGGGGACTCCCCAGATTTAGCAATTGTTTCAATTGATGCAGAAAAAGCATTTGATTCAATTCATCAGGATCATTTGCTCTCGTCTCTCTATAGGTTTGGGTTCAGAGGACATTTCCATAAATTTGTGGAGAATTTATATAAAAAGTCATTCACGAGGTTAATTGTTAATAATACACTATCTTCGGAAATATCACTGGAAAGGGGAACACGCCAGGGATGCCCCCTCTCCCCTCTCCTCTTTAACATTTCAATTGAACCCTTGGCAATAGCAATAAGAACACAAATGGAAGGAATAAAGATAGGTAGAACAGAGCTTAAAATTGCGTTATACGCGGATGACATCCTGCTATATATCTCTAACACGCAAAACAATATACCCATACTTATTTCAATTATAGAACAATTCGGATCCTTCTCGGGTTATAGGATTAATGCGTTAAAATCTGAATTATTATGGATTAGAAGGAATCCTGATTCTTCGATGGAAATTCCTTTTAGAGTCTCAGAATCATTTAGATACTTGGGGATAATGATCACTTCCGATTTAGACAAATGTTATGATCTTAATGTAAAACCAGTACTGAGAGAGATTGAGGTGAGTTTGAAATTATGGCAGAATCTCCCACTCTCGATTTCAGGTCGCATTGCCGCATTTAAAATGATCTTGCTCCCAAAGTTATTATTCATCTTACAGAATACTCCAATAATCCTCAGAAGGAAAGATATTGAAAAAATTAATAGTATGATGAGAATTTTTATATGGCAGAGCAAAAAACCCAGAATTTCGTTAATGAAACTTTCACTTCCTAAGAAGTACGGCGGACTTGCACTGCCAAATATACAATTCTACAATCTGGCCTCACTGGCCCGAATAGTTATAGATTGGATTCTAAATAAAGATTATGTAACAAATAATGAACTTGAAAAAAATGTAAGTCTACCATACCTTCCCACAGCCTTAATACACTGTAGCCCTAAGACAATCCCCCAGGAAATTAAGATATTCAAAACATTAATATATCCACTACAGGCATGGAGAAAGATATGCAAGTTATTATCTATTAAAGGAAGTGTCTCGAATTATATGCCAATTAAAGGGAACCCTAAATTTCAAGCGGGAATACAATCGGCACCCTTCCAAAAATGGCACACATTAGGTCTGAATAACATTTCTCAGATAATAGACTGGAACGGCCACTGCATTAAAACATTCGAAAGTTTAAAAAGAGAATTCAGCCTCAGCAATAAAGAATTCTTTGCATATTTACAAATTAGACACTTCATAACTAAGATAATAAATGAATCTGGTTGGAACTGGTCCTGGGGAAAGCTGGAGAATTGGCTTGTATTAGCTAAAAATGGGTTTATGTCAATCTCACCATGCTATCAATTATTGATATCTAATAAAGGGGAGATGAATCTAGGAAACTTAGCAGTTGCATGGGATTCTATGATAACTCAACATCCTATAAATTCAAATAAAATCCAGGCTTCTATTTTAAAAGTATCACAAATTACTTTATCAGCCACATGGAGAGAATCCCACATTAAGTTATTGTATAGGACCTACTACACTCCAAAAAAAGGGACAAGATGTGGGAATATTAATTTTTGTACATGCCCAAAATGCTCATTACAATCAGCAGATCTTATCCATATGATCTGGGAATGCCCCAAGATTAAACATTTTTGGGCTAAGATAGAATACTGGATTAATCAAGTTTTAAAAATCTCTCCTCTGAGGTTGGACATAATCTCTGTAATCTTTTTATGGGAAGCAACGAAAGATCTTCGGAAGCATAATAAAATAATCAATATGATTATTCTAGCGGCAAGATATTTAATCTTCAAAAAATGGAAAGGAAGGGCTAGCCCCAGTATAAATGAGCTCAAAAACTGCCTAAAAAAACAATATATAATAGAGCAAAGAGACACTAATATAGAAGAAGAGAATGATATTGAAGGTTTCTTTAAAAAATGGACAGCTTTTATTAAGATATTTCCACTAAATGAAAGAGAACATATGATATACCCATTTAGGAACTCAGAACTAGTATTGATGGGACTATGGTAGTCTTCTCTGCTCATCTCCCATCCCCCCCTCTTTCTCTTTTTTTTTTTTTTTTTTTTTTTTTTTTTTGGGATAATTACATGTTGTGTTTTAGTGTTACTATGTTCAGTGTTGTCTGGTTGTTTAAGTCCTCTTTCCCCTAGTGGATTAGGTATGTTAGGTTGGTTGATTCTTTTTTTTTTTTTTTTTTTTTTTTTTCTGTGTTTTTTTTTTTTGTTTTTGTGAATAATTGACCTAAGACGGAAAGGGAAGAAAAGGGTAAAACTTAATTATTGTTAAGACTGTTATTTAAAAGATAAGATATAGCATGACAAAATAATGTAAATTATAGTATACGTTGCATCTGAAAGTTCAATTCACATTAACATTTTCTGAAGAGGAATAAGCACTATAGCATTATATAATTTTGAATATCCTGAAGCTAGAGAAAAAGAAAAAATAGAAAAATGAGGTTGAGACTATTTTTGTTTCTTGCTTTTGTTCTTTTTTTGTGATGCAACAAAAATAATGTTCTTTTGCATCATGTGTATATTGTGAATATTTCTTTTTTTGTACCTATGCATTCTTTTTCAATGTATCACATATATGTTGTATTGTGATCTTAACCTCAATAAAAAAAAAAAAAAAAAAAAAAAAAAAATTGTATGTTGTATCCAAATCATGAAAGAATATTTTGAGGTTTCCTGTCCCTTTAAGAGCTGGGCCAGTTTTCTCTCTGCACCTGTCTAACCCCTCCTGATTGCAATCTATTTTTAAAAACCACCCCTATACAGGTGTTATAATATAAGATGACATTTCTTACTGAAAAAGAAATTCAAGAGAAGGAAGAATTACACTGAAAATAGCATGCCAGTAAAGAGGTGATTTTAATTTCTGCTGTATCTGAATCATGACAATTTAAAGTTAGGTGGGCTATCCCTCTGAGCTATCAGCTTAAGATTATATTGAATCAAACATCAATTCGAGTTTTAAGATCCTTGTCTAAAATATTACACTGTGTGTCCTAATGTCAGCATCAATGCTTATCTTTAATACTAATTTCACATATACATACTTTCAAAGTATAATACACAATGTAACAATACACAATGTAACAAATGGCACTTACAAGTTTTGATGAGTGATCAATGACACAAGTATCGAGCAATTTGATTAGTTAGTGATAGTTTATAATATGTATTTGAATCAGATTGGCTGATATCATAAATCATGTGATTATGAATATTCCAATCAAAAGTGGTGGAAAAATTCACTAGTGTGTGGTTTGTTTAGGAGTTTGCGTCATAATTGGTGCGAAAAGTGTTGAGTAAAATATGGCGCGAAGTGGAGAGTGTGACTTGTATTACATGGCTTAAACAGGGAGCACATAGATTTCTTTCATGTAATTAGCAAGAGTCCATGAGCTAGTGACGTATGGGATATACATTCCTACCAGGAGGGGCAAAGTTTCCCAAACCTCAAAATGCCTATAAATACACCCCTCACCACACCCACAATTCAGTTTTACAAACTTTGCCTCCGATGGAGGTGGTGAAGTAAGTTTGTGCTAGATTCTACGTTGATATGCGCTCCGCAGCAGGTTGGAGCCCGGTTTTCCTCTCAGCGTGCAGTGAATGTCAGAGGGATGTGAGGAGAGTATTGCCTATTTGAATACAATGATCTCCTTCTACGGGGTCTATTTCATAGGTTCTCTGTTATCGGTCGTAGAGATTCATCTCTTACCTCCCTTTTCAGATCGACGATATACTCTTATATATACCATTACCTCTACTGATTTTCGTTTCAGTACTGGTTTGGCTTTCTACAACTTGTAGATGAGTGTCCTGGGGTAAGTAAGTCTTATTTTCTGTGACACTCTAAGCTATGGTTGGGCACTTTTTTATAAAGTTCTAAATATATGTATTCAAACATTTATTTGCCTTGACTCAGGATGTTTAACGTTCCTTATTTCAGACAGTCAGTTTCATATTTGGGATAATGCATATGAATAAATCAATTTTTTCTTACCTTAAAATTTGACTTTTTTCCCTGTGGGCTGTTAGGCTCGCGGGGGCTGAAAATGCTTCATTTTATTGCGTCATTCTTGGCGCAGACTTTTTTGGCGCAAAATTTTTTTTCTGTTTCCGGCGTCATACGTGTCGCCGGAAGTTGCGTCATTTTTGACGTTTTTTTGCGCCAAAAGTGTTGGCGTTCCGGATGTGGCATCATTTTTGGCGCCAAAAGCATTTAGGCGCCAAATAATGTGGGCGTCTTTTTTGGCGCTAAAAAAATATGGGCGTCACTATTGTCTCCACATTATTTAAGTCTTATTATTTTATTGCTTCTGGTTGCTAGAAGCTTGTTCACTGGCATTTTTTCCCATTCCTGAAACTGTCATTTAAGGAATTTGATCAATTTTGCTTTATATGTTGTTTTTTCTATTACATATTGCAAGATGTCCCACGTTAACACTGAGTCAGAAGATACTTCTGGAAAATCGCTGCCTGGTGCTGGAGCTACCAAAGCTAAGTGTATCTGCTGTAAACTTATGGTATCTGTTCCTCCAGCTGTTGTTTGTACTGATTGTCATGACAAACTTGTTAATGCAGATAATATTTCCTTTAGTACTGTTACATTACCTGTTGCTGTTCCGTCAACATCTAATGCTCAGAGTGTTCCTGATAACATAAGAGATTTTGTTTCTAAATCCATTAAGAAGGCTATGTCTGTTATTCCTCCTTCTAGTAAACGTAAAAAGTCTTTTAAAACTTCTCATTTTTCAGATGAATTTTTAAATGAACATCATCATTCTGATTCTGATAATGGTTCTTCTGGTTCAGAGGATTCTGTCTCAGAGGTTGATGCTGATAAATCTTCATATTTATTTAAAATGGAATTTATTCGTTCTTTATTTAAAGAAGTCCTAATTGCATTAGAAATAGAGGATTCTAGTCCTCTTGATACTAAATCTAAACGTTTAGATAAGGTTTTTAAATCTCCTGTAGTTATTCCAGAAGTTTTTCATGTCCCTGATGCTATTTCTGAAGTAATTTCCAGGGAATGGAATAATTTGGGTAATTCATTTACTCCTTCTAAACGTTTTAAGCAATTATATCCTGTGCCATCTGACAGATTAGAGTTTTGGGACAAAATCCCTAAGGTTGATGGGGCTGTCTCTACTCTTGCTAAGCGTACTACTATTCCTACGGCAGATGGTACTTCCTTTAAGGATCCTTTAGATAGGAAAATTGAATCCTTTCTAAGAAAAGCTTACTTGTGTTCAGGTAATCTTCTTAGACCTGCTATATCTTTAGCGGATGTTGCTGCAGCTTCAACTTTTTGGTTAGAAGCTTTAGCGCAACAAGTAACAGATCATAATTCTCATAGCATTATTAATCTTCTTCAACATGCTAATAATTTTATTTGTGATGCCATCTTTGATATCATTAGAGTTGATGTCAGGTATATGTCTCTAGCTATTTTAGCTAGAAGAGCTTTATGGCTTAAAACTTGGAATGCTGATATGTCTTCTAAGTCAACTTTGCTTTCCCTTTCTTTCCAGGGTAATAAATTATTTGGTTCTCAGTTGGATTCTATTATCTCAACTGTTACTGGAGGGAAAGGAACTTTTTTACCACAGGATAAAAAATCTAAAGGTAAATTTAGGTCTAATAATCGTTTTCGTTCCTTTCGTCACAATAAGGAACAAAAGCCTGATCCTTCACCCACAGGAGCGGTGTCAGTTTGGAAACCATCTCCAGTCTGGAATAAATCCAAGCCTTTTAGAAAACCAAAGTCAGCTCCTAAGTCCACATGAAGGTGCGGCCCTCATTCCAGCTCAGCTGGTAGGGGGCAGATTACGTTTTTTCAAAGAAATTTGGATCAATTCCGTTCACAATCTTTGGATTCAGAACATTGTTTCAGAAGGGTACAGAATTGGCTTCAAGATAAGGCCTCCTGCAAAGAGATTTTTTCTTTCCCGTGTCCCAGTAAACCCAGCGAAGGCTCAAGCATTTCTGAATTGTGTTTCAGATCTAGAGTTGGCTGGAGTTATTATGCCAGTTCCAGTTCTGGAACAGGGGCTGGGGTTTTATTCAAATCTCTTCATTGTACCAAAGAAGGAGAATTCCTTCAGACCAGTTCTGGATCTAAAAATATTGAATCGTTATGTAAGGATACCAACATTCAAAATGGTAACTGTAAGGACTATCCTGCCTTTTGTTCAGCAAGGGCATTATATGTCTACAATAGATTTACAGGATGCATATCTGCATATTCCGATTCATCCAGATCACTATCAGTTTCTGAGATTCTCTTTCCTAGACAAGCATTACCAGTTTGTGGCTCTACCGTTTGGCCTAGCAACAGCTCCAAGAATTTTTACAAAGGTTCTCGGTGCCCTTCTGTCTGTAATCAGAGAACAGGGTATTGTGGTATTTCCTTATTTGGACGATATCTTGGTACTTGCTCAGTCTTCACATTTAGCAGAATCCCATATGAATCGATTTGTGTTGTTTCTTCAAGATCATGGTTGGAGGATCAATTTACCAAAAAGTTCATTGATTCCTCAGACAAGGGTAACCTTTTTAGGTTTCCAGATAGATTCAGTGTCCATGACTCTGTCTTTGACAGACAAGAGACGTCTAAAATTGATAGCTTGTCGAAACCTTCAGTCACAATCATTCCCTTCGGTAGCCTTATGCATGGAAATTCTAGGTCTTATGACTGCTGCATCGGACGCGATCCCCTTTGCTTGTTTTCACATGCGACCTCTTCAGCTCTGTATGCTGAACCAGTGGTGCAGGGATTACACAAAGATATCTCAATTAATATCTTTAAAACCGATTGTACGACACTCTCTGACGTGGTGGACAGATCACCATCGTTTAGTTCAAGGGGCTTCTTTTGTTCTTCCGACCTGGACTGTAATTTCAACAGATGCAAGTCTTACAGGTTGGGGAGCTGTGTGGGGGTCTCTGACAGCACAAGGGGTTTGGGAATCTCAGGAGGTGAGATTACCGATCAATATTTTGGAACTCAGTGCAATTTTCAGAGCCCTTCAGTCATGGCCTCTTCTAAAGAGAGAATCGTTCATTTGTTTTCAGACAGACAATGTCACAACTGTGGCATACATCAATCATCAAGGAGGGACTCACAGTCCTCTGGCTATGAAAGAAGTATCTCGAATTCTGGTATGGGCGGAATCCAGCTCCTGTCTAGTTTCTGCGGTTCATATCCCAGGTATAGACAATTGGGAAGCGGATTATCTCAGTCGCCAAACGTTACATCCGGGCGAATGGTCTCTTCACCCAGAGGTATTTCTTCAGATTGTTCAAATGTGGGGACTTCCAGAAATAGATCTGATGGCCTCTCATCTAAACAAGAAACTTCCCAGGTATCTGTCCAGATCCAGGGATCCTCAAGCGGAAGCAGTGCATGCATTGTCACTTCCTTGGAAGTATCATCCTGCCTATATCTTTCCGCCTCTAGTTCTTCTTCCAAGAGTAATCTCCAAGATTCTGAAGGAATGCTCGTTTGTTCTGCTGGTAGCTCCAGCATGGCCTCACAGATTTTGGTATGCGGATCTTGTCCGGATGGCCTCTTGCCAGCCGTGGACTCTTCCGTTAAGACCAGACCTTCTGTCGCAAGGTCCTTTTTTCCATCAGGATCTCAAATCCTTAAATTTAAAGGTGTGGAGATTGAACGCTTGATTCTTAGTCAAAGAGGTTTCTCTGACTCTGTGATTAATACTATGTTACAGGCTCGTAAATCCGTATCTAGAGAGATATATTATAGAGTCTGGAAGACTTATATTTCTTGGTGTCTTTCTCATCATTTTTCCTGGCATTCTTTTAGAATTCCGAGAATTTTACAGTTTCTTCAGGATGGTTTGGATAAAGGTTTGTCTGCAAGTTCCTTGAAAGGACAAATCTCTGCTCTTTCTGTTCTTTTTCACAGAAAGATTGCTAATCTTCCTGATATTCACTGTTTTGTACAAGCTTTGGTTCATATAAAATCTGTCATTAAGTCAATTTCTCCTCCTTGGAGTTTGAATTTGGTTCTGGGGGCTCTTCAAGCTCCTCCGTTTGAACCTATGCATTCATTGGACGTTAAATTACTTTCTTGGAAAGTTTTGTTCCTTTTGGCCATCTCTTCTGCCAGAAGAGCTTCTGAATTATCTGCTCTTTCTTGTGAGTCTCCTTTTCTGATTTTTCACCAGGATAAGGCGGTGTTGCGAACTTCTTTTAAATTTTTACCTAAGGTTGTGAATTCTAACAACATTAGTAGAGAAATTGTGGTTCCTTCATTATGTCCTAATCCTAAGAATTCTAAGGAGAAATCATTGCATTCTTTGGATGTAGTTAGAGCTTTGAAATATTATGTTGAAGCTACTAAGAATTTCAGAAAGACTTCTAGTCTATTTGTTATCTTTTCCGGTTCTAGGAAAGGTCAGAAGGCCTCTGCCATTTCTTTGGCATCTTGGTTGAAATCTTTAATTCATCATGCTTATGTCGAGTCGGGCAAAACTCCGCCTCAAAGGATTACAGCTCATTCTACTAGGTCAGTTTCTACTTCCTGGGCGTTTAGGAATGAAGCTTCGGTTGATCAGATTTGCAAAGCAGCAACTTGGTCTTCTTTGCATACTTTTACTAAATTCTACCATTTTGATGTGTTTTCTTCTTCAGAAGCAGTTTTTGGTAGAAAAGTACTTCAGGCAGCTGTTTCAGTTTGAATCTTCTGCTTATATTTTCAGTTTTTTTCTTTATAAGATTTAAACTTTGGGTGTTGATTTTTTTCAGCGGAATTGGCTGTCTTTATTTTATCCCTCCCTCTCTAGTGACTCTTGCGTGGAAGATCCACATCTTGGGTAGTCATTATCCCATACGTCACTAGCTCATGGACTCTTGCTAATTACATGAAAGAAAACATAATTTATGTAAGAACTTACCTGATAAATTCATTTCTTTCATATTAGCAAGAGTCCATGAGGCCCACCCCTTTTTTGTGGTGGTTATGATTTTTTTGTATAAAGCACAATTATTCCAATTCCTTATATTTATGCTTCGCACTTTTTTCTTATCACCCCACTTCTTGGCTATTCGTTAAACTGATTTGTGGGTGTGGTGAGGGGTGTATTTATAGGCATTTTGAGGTTTGGGAAACTTTGCCCCTCCTGGTAGGAATGTATATCCCATACGTCACTAGCTCATGGACTCTTGCTAATATGAAAGAAATGAATTTATCAGGTAAGTTCTTACATAAATTATGTTTTTTCCAAAAAATAAAAAAGAAGTTAGCTATATTATGTTGTGTATTTATTTCATTTTTATCTCTATATCTATTAGTGCAACAAGTTTGGGGTAAAACTTTGCACCAAATTTGTAGAAATAATATTGTCCCCTTGCTTTGTAATGAGAGACAAAGTTGTAACATAATCCATAAGTAGTAATGTATTTTTCATTTTTGTCCCTATATCTACTAGTGCACCAAATGTGAAGCAATAATATTGTTTGATTTATAAAGAGTATACAAATTTAATAAAGTTTCTAATTTACTTTTATTATGTCAAATGCTTCATTCTCTTGCAGCATCGAACATAGGCTTTCTGTGTTTTCAGACTCCCATTGAGTTCTATGGCAGCCGCGACCTCAAGTGTGGTGGATTGAAAAATAGGTACGCTGAGTCGGAAAACACGCGAGCATAAATGTAGATTTTTTGATAACTTAGTGAGAGCTTCAAATAGTGTGGATAAGGAGGGTGAATTAACACAATTGTGCTCGAATACCACTGTTTTCAACTCGCATCGATCTGCGTCGGATTGAGATCGCGGGATCATATTTTACGTCACAAATTTTAACATTTGTCGATCTTGACGCTTTTATAACTACGGCGGATCAATCTCGCGACACATACAACGCGGAATTCCAGCGTATTTTCAGTTGATGCTTTGATAAATAGGTCCCTTTATCTTTATTGGTTTAACTATTCAATCATACACGTTTAAAAATACTTAACCCCTTAATGACCGAGGACGTGCAGGGTACGTCCTCAAAAAAAAGGCAGTTAACGCCTGAGGACGTACCCGGCACGTCCTCGGTGTGGAAAGCAGCTGGAAGCGATCCTGCTCGCTTCCAGCTGCTTTCCGGTTATTGCAGTGATGCCTCGATATGGAGGCATCCTGCAATAACCATACATGGCCATCCGATGCAGAGAGAGCCACTCTGTGGCCCTCTCTGCACCGGACATCGATGGCCGGTATCGTTGGTGGGTGGGAGCCGAATTGGGAGGCGGGTGGGCGGCCATCGGTGTTGCGCGTGACGTCACGGGGGGCGGGATCGGGATCGGGACCGTCGGGGGCGGGCACGGGCACGCGCGCGTGCACGGGGGGTGGCGGGCGGGCGCGTGCACGGGGCGGGAGCGGGTGGGAACCGCTACACTACAGAAAAGTAAAAAAGTTAAAGTAAAAAAAAAATGAAATAAACTTTTTTCAAAACCATCTAAGGGATCTGGAAGGGGTGGGGGGTTGGTCTTGGGGGGGGGGGAAAGCTACACTACAGAAAAGGGACATATTTTATTTAAAAAAAAAGCATTTTTTTTCACTAAACTGGGTACTGGCAGACAGCTGCCAGTACCCAAGATGGCGCACATTAAGTCAGAGGGGGAGGGTTAGAGAGCTGTTTAGTGGGGGATCAGTGAGGTTGGGGGCTAAGGGGGATCCCTACACAGAAGCATATGTAAATATGCCAACAAAAAATGCACAAAAAAAGCCCAAATATACCTTTTATTTTAGTACTGGCAGAGTTTCTGCCAGTACTTAAGATGGCGGGGACATTTGTGGGGTAGGGGAGGGAAGAGAGATGTTTGGGAGGGATCAGGGGGTCTGATGTTTCAGGTGGGAGGCTGATCTTTACACTAAAGCTAAAATTAACCCTGCAAGCTCCCTACAAGCTACCTAATTAACCCCTTCACTGCTAGCCATAATACACGTGTGATGCGCAGCGCCATTTAGCAGCATTCTAATTACCAAAAAGCAACTCCAAAGTCATATATGTCTGCTATTTCTGAACAAAGGGGATCCCAGAGAAGCATTTACAACCATTTGTGCCATAATTGCACAAGCTGTTTGTAAATTATTTCAGTGAGAAACCTAAAATTGTGAAAAAATTTACGTTTTTTTAAATTTGATCGCATTTGGCGGTGAAATGGTGGCATGAAATATACCAAAATGGGCCTAGATCAATACTTGGGGTTGTCTACTACACTACACTAAAGCTAAAATTACCCCAAAAAGCTCCTTACATGCTCCCTAATTAACCCCTTCACTGCTGGGCATAATACACGTGTGGTGCGCAGTGGCATTTAGCGGCCTTCTAATTACCAAAAAGCAATGCCAAAGCCATATATGTCTGCTATTTCTGAACAAAGGGGATCCCAGAGAAGAATTTACAACCATTTATGCCATAATTGCACAAGCAGTATGTAAATAATTTCAGTGAGAAACTGAAAGTTTGTGAAAAAATTTGTGAAAAAGTGAACAATTTTTTGTATTTGATCGCATTTGGCGGTGAAATGGTGGCATGAAATATACCAAAATGGGCCTAGATCAATAATTTGGGATGTCTTCTAAAAAAAAATATATACATGTCAATGGATATTCAGGGATTCCTGAAAGATATTAGTGTTCTAATGTAACTAGTGTTAATTTTGAAAAAAAATGGTTTGAAAATAGCAAAGTGCTACTTGTATTTATGGCCCTATAAGTTACAAAAAAAGCAAAGAAGATGTAAACATTGGGTATTTCTAAACTCAGGACAAAATTTAGAAACAATTTAGCATGGGTGTTTTTTGGTGGTTGTAGATATGTAACAGATTTTGGGGTTCAAAGTTAGAAAAAGTGTGTTTTTTTCCATTTTTCCTCATATTTTATAATTTTTTTTATAGTAAATGATAAGATATGATGAAAATAATGGTATTTTTAGAAAGTCCATTTAATGGCGAGAAAAACGGTATATAATATGTGTGGGTACAGTAAATGAGTAAGAGGAAAATTTCAGCTAAACACAAACACCGCAGAAATGTAAAAATAGCCTTGGTCCCAAACGGACAGAAAATGGAAAAGTGCTCTGGTCACTAAGGGGTTAAACTCTCTTGATATTAATATTTAGCATAGGTGTGTGAATAATACCTCTTAGAATCATGTATCTAGATGTGTAACATTTTAATTGGTTCGTATAATATCAAGCAGTCAGATACAAACAATCACCTAGATTACGAGTTTTGTCGGTAATGCTGTGTGGTGCTAACGAGCAGTTTTCCCTCACCGCTCACCTACAGACAACGCTGGTATTACAGGTTTTTACAAACCCGGCGTTAGCCGCAGAAAAGTGAGCGGAGAGCAAAATTTAGCTCCACATCTCACCTCAATACCAGCACTGCTTAAGTTAGCGGTGAGCTGGCAAAACGTGCTCGTGCATGATTTCCCCATAAGAATCAATGGGGGAGAGCCGGCTGAAAAAAAAAACTAACACCTGCAAAAAAGCAGGTAAAAGAGCTGATTACTTTGGGGAAAATGCCCCGCAAAAGGCCCTTTTAAGGGCTATTTGTAATTTAGTATAGGGTAGGCTTTTTATTATTTTGGGGGTCTTTTTTATTTTATTAGGGGGATTAGATTAGGTGTAATTAGTTTTAAAATCTTGTAATTATTTTATTATTTTCTGTAATTTAGTGGGGGGGGTTTTTCGTACTTTAGATAATTTTTTAAAATTGTATTTAATTGTATTTAGTTAAGGTAATTAATGTAATTATAGTGTAGTGTTAGGTGTAATTGTAACTTAGGTTAGGATTTATTTTACAGGTAAATTTGACTTTATTTTTAACTAGGTAGCTATTAAATAGTTAATAACTATTTAATAACTATTGTACCTAGTTAAAATAAATACAAAGTTGCCTGTAAAATAAAAATAAACCCTAAGCTAGCTACAATGTACAATTAGTTATATTGTAGCTAGCTTAGGGTTTATTTTATAGGTAAGTATTTCGTTTTAAATAGGAATAATTTAGTGAATTGTAGTAATTTTATTTAGATTTATTTAAATTATATTTAAATTATGGGGGTTAGGGTTAGATTTAGGGCTTAATAACTTTAATATAGTTGCGGCAACGTTGGGGGCGGCATATTAGGGGTTAATAAATGTAGGTAGGTGTCTGCAATGTTAGGGACGGCAGATTAGGGGTTAATAAAATTAAATTAGTGTTTGCAATGCGGGAGGGCGGCGGTTTAGGGGTTAATATATTTTTTATATAGTGGTGGCGATGTCTGGTTCGGCAGATTAGGGGTTAAACATTTTTATTTAGTGTTTGCGATGTGGGGGGGCCTCGGTTTAGGGGTTAATAGGTAGTTTATGGGTGTTAGTTTACTTTTAGCACTTTAGTTAAGAGTTTTATGCTACGGCGTTAGCCCATAAAACTCTTAACTACTGACTTTTAAATGCGGTATCAGTCTTGACAGGAGAGGCTGTACAGCTCACTTTTGGTTAGACTCGTAATACCGGCGTTATGTAAGTCCCATTGAAAATATAGGATACGCAATTGACGTAAGTGGATTTGCGGTATTTTCGAGTCTGACCAAAAAAGTGAGCGGTACACCTGTCATTTCAAGACTCGTAATACCAGCGGGCGTTAAAAAGCAGCGTTAGGACCTCTTAACGCTGCTTTTTAACCCTAATGCACAACTCGTAATCTAGCCGAATATCTTTTGTAGCCGGCTATTAATAAATTCAGAAATAACGCTGTAACAAATGGACCTGTTAAAATGTGGAATGTCAGATTGCGAGATTAAAGCTATCTATTTGTAGAGATTTGTAATTATAAAGTCCTTGCTTGCACAGTTAACGTTAGCACAGCTGTTCAGTGTAATAGATTCTGTCTGCTTAAACTCTCTAGATATCAATATATAGCATAGGTGTGTGAATAATACCTCTGAGAATCATGTATCTAGATGTGAAACATTGTAATTGGTTTGTATAATATCAAGCAGTTAGATACAAACAATATCTTTTGTAGCTGGCTATTAATAAATTTAGAAATAACGTTGTAACAAGAGGACCTGTTAATATGTGGGATGTCAGATTTCGAGATTAAAGCTATCTAGCTGATACTCTGTAATGATAAACTCCTTGCTTGCACAGTTAACTTTAGCACGGCGGTTCAGTGTAATAGATTCTGTCTGCTTATGCCCCTTCTATAGCGAGGGCTAGATTAACGTTTAACTGACTTGTTTTCACTATCATAGCATAACGTCTGATCTCAGAATATAACACACATTTACAAGCTATTGGCAAAAATTATTGCAATCAACAATTATCATAGTGAGTAAGCGGTTAAAAAACGAGAGTATGAACTCTCTTAAGCCAGAACCCTGACACGTGTTTCGCTCACGCTTCCTCAGAGGGGTTACACGCCGGCTGTTTGGTAAATCTATTTACTGGTTCATAAGTCCCACCTTGTGTGGGGGATTGGATGATTATGAGGAATTTGCATAAATAAAAAGAGAGAAGCGCTCAACCTGGGAACGAACAATAGCATAATAGCTTGTTCTATGGCTAGTTACCACCCTAGAAGCAGCCTCTTTTTGCTCAATATGTGCCTTTCACAGAAAAGAACTTTCCTGTAGCATATCAGTCTGATCCTGACTTCACAGTACAGTCCAGCCCCGAAATACCAGGCAATCCCTCTCTGAACAAGAGAAACAGCAAAACCCCAGACGTACGCTTCGGCCTATTGTGGGCCTCGTCAGTGAGGTGCAGCCATATCCCTCTAGGCACACTGAGCAACGGGTCCACGTCTGGATTCCCGCATCACACTTAGGGAGACTTCCCCAAGTGTCATAATTTGCATAAATAAAAAGAGAGAAGCGCTCAACCTGGGAACGAACAATAGCATAATAGCTTGTTCTATGGCTAGTTACCACCCTAGAAGCAGCCTCTTTTTGCTCAATATGTGCCTTTCACAGAAAAGAACTTTCCTGTAGCATATCAGTCTGATCCTGACTTCACAGTACAGTCCAGCCCCGAAATACCAGGCAATCCCTCTCTGAACAAGAGAAACAGCAAAACCCCAGACGTACGCTTCGGCCTATTGTGGGCCTCGTCAGTGAGGTGCAGCCATATCCCTCTAGGCACACTGAGCAACGGGTCCACGTCTGGATTCCCGCATCACACTTAGGGAGACTTCCCCAAGTGTCATAATTTGCATAAATAAAAAGAGAGAAGCGCTCAACCTGGGAACGAACAATAGCATAATAGCTTGTTCTATGGCTAGTTACCACCCTAGAAGCAGCCTCTTTTTGCTCAATATGTGCCTTTCACAGAAAAGAACTTTCCTGTAGCATATCAGTCTGATCCTGACTTCACAGTACAGTCCAGCCCCGAAATACCAGGCAATCCCTCTCTGAACAAGAGAAACAGCAAAACCCCAGACGTACGCTTCGGCCTATTGTGGGCCTCGTCAGTGAGGTGCAGCCATATCCCTCTAGGCACACTGAGCAACGGGTCCACGTCTGGATTCCCGCATCACACTTAGGGAGACTTCCCCAAGTGTCATAATTTGCATAAATAAAAAGAGAGAAGCGCTCAACCTGGGAACGAACAATAGCATAATAGCTTGTTCTATGGCTAGTTACCACCCTAGAAGCAGCCTCTTTTTGCTCAATATGTGCCTTTCACAGAAAAGAACTTTCCTGTAGCATATCAGTCTGATCCTGACTTCACAGTACAGTCCAGCCCCGAAATACCAGGCAATCCCTCTCTGAACAAGAGAAACAGCAAAACCCCAGACGTACGCTTCGGCCTATTGTGGGCCTCGTCAGTGAGGTGCAGCCATATCCCTCTAGGCACACTGAGCAACGGGTCCACGTCTGGATTCCCGCATCACACTTAGGGAGACTTCCCCAAGTGTCATAATTTGCATAAATAAAAAGAGAGAAGCGCTCAACCTGGGAACGAACAATAGCATAATAGCTTGTTCTATGGCTAGTTACCACCCTAGAAGCAGCCTCTTTTTGCTCAATATGTGCCTTTCACAGAAAAGAACTTTCCTGTAGCATATCAGTCTGATCCTGACTTCACAGTACAGTCCAGCCCCGAAATACCAGGCAATCCCTCTCTGAACAAGAGAAACAGCAAAACCCCAGACGTACGCTTCGGCCTATTGTGGGCCTCGTCAGTGAGGTGCAGCCATATCCCTCTAGGCACACTGAGCAACGGGTCCACGTCTGGATTCCCGCATCACACTTAGGGAGACTTCCCCAAGTGTCATAATTTGCATAAATAAAAAGAGAGAAGCGCTCAACCTGGGAACGAACAATAGCATAATAGCTTGTTCTATGGCTAGTTACCACCCTAGAAGCAGCCTCTTTTTGCTCAATATGTGCCTTTCACAGAAAAGAACTTTCCTGTAGCATATCAGTCTGATCCTGACTTCACAGTACAGTCCAGCCCCGAAATACCAGGCAATCCCTCTCTGAACAAGAGAAACAGCAAAACCCCAGACGTACGCTTCGGCCTATTGTGGGCCTCGTCAGTGAGGTGCAGCCATATCCCTCTAGGCACTCTGAGCAACGGGTCCACGTCTGGATTCCCGCATCACACTTAGGGAGACTTCCCCAAGTGTCATAATTTGCATAAATAAAAAGAGAGAAGCGCTCAACCTGGGAACGAACAATGGCATAATAGCTTGTTCTATGGCTAGTTACCACCCTAGAAGCAGCCTCTTTTTGCTCAATATGTGCCTTTCACAGAAAAGAACTTTCCTGTAGCATATCAGTCTGATCCTGACTTCACAGTACAGTCCAGCCCCGAAATACCAGGCAATCCCTCTCTGAACAAGAGAAACAGCAAAACCCCAGACGTACGCTTCGGCCTATTGTGGGCCTCGTCAGTGAGGTGCAGCCATATCCCTCTAGGCACACTGAGCAACGGGTCCACGTCTGGATTCCCGCATCACACTTAGGGAGACTTCCCCAAGTGTCATAATTTGCATAAATAAAAAGAGAGAAGCGCTCAACCTGGGAACGAACAATAGCATAATAGCTTGTTCTATGGCTAGTTACCACCCTAGAAGCAGCCTCTTTTTGCTCAATATGTGCCTTTCACAGAAAAGAACTTTCCTGTAGCATATCAGTCTGATCCTGACTTCACAGTACAGTCCAGCCCCGAAATACCAGGCAATCCCTCTCTGAACAAGAGAAACAGCAAAACCCCAGACGTACGCTTCGGCCTATTGTGGGCCTCGTCAGTGAGGTGCAGCCATATCCCTCTAGGCACACTGAGCAACGGGTCCACGTCTGGATTCCCGCATCACACTTAGGGAGACTTCCCCAAGTGTCATAATTTGCATAAATAAAAAGAGAGAAGCGCTCAACCTGGGAACGAACAATAGCATAATAGCTTGTTCTATGGCTAGTTACCACCCTAGAAGCAGCCTCTTTTTGCTCAATATGTGCCTTTCACAGAAAAGAACTTTCCTGTAGCATATCAGTCTGATCCTGACTTCACAGTACAGTCCAGCCCCGAAATACCAGGCAATCCCTCTCTGAACAAGAGAAACAGCAAAACCCCAGACGTACGCTTCGGCCTATTGTGGGCCTCGTCAGTGAGGTGCAGCCATATCCCTCTAGGCACACTGAGCAACGGGTCCACGTCTGGATTCCCGCATCACACTTAGGGAGACTTCCCCAAGTGTCATAATTTGCATAAATAAAAAGAGAGAAGCGCTCAACCTGGGAACGAACAATAGCATAATAGCTTGTTCTATGGCTAGTTACCACCCTAGAAGCAGCCTCTTTTTGCTCAATATGTGCCTTTCACAGAAAAGAACTTTCCTGTAGCATATCAGTCTGATCCTGACTTCACAGTACAGTCCAGCCCCGAAATACCAGGCAATCCCTCTCTGAACAAGAGAAACAGCAAAACCCCAGACGTACGCTTCGGCCTATTGTGGGCCTCGTCAGTGAGGTGCAGCCATATCCCTCTAGGCACACTGAGCAACGGGTCCACGTCTGGATTCCCGCATCACACTTAGGGAGACTTCCCCAAGTGTCATAATTTGCATAAATAAAAAGAGAGAAGCGCTCAACCTGGGAACGAAAAATAGCATAATAGCTTGTTCTATGGCTAGTTACCACCCTAGAAGCAGCCTCTTTTTGCTCAATATGTGCCTTTCACAGAAAAGAACTTTCCTGTAGCATATCAGTCTGATCCTGACTTCACAGTACAGTCCAGCCCCGAAATACCAGGCAATCCCTCTCTGAACAAGAGAAACAGCAAAACCCCAGACGTACGCTTCGGATTATGAGGAATTGTCTTGATTCTGATTGGTAGCATTGCATGTCAATCATGTTTAGGCATCTAATGGGGATATATTTATCATTCAAAGCCTTATGCTACACTCTGTTACATGTTGCGAACTTATGCATGTTGGTTACGATAATATATGTTACTTTGCGAACTTATGCATGTTGGTTACGATAATATATGTTACTTTATCAGGGTGTTCTTTATTTTGCAGCTGAAGAATAAGTTCTAAATTTTCTTATTGTCCATATTTTCACTTGTTGTGTGTACATTGTATTATAGCACAAAGATATTATTTGGCAATAGGGCCATATGCAGGGTTTTCAATCTATTTATTACAGGTTGGTATTTATAATGAAAGTATTGAATACATCAGTAGCATAACAATAATGACAGATGTTTTAATGACAGAAGCAAGATTGCGCAGAACACTGTGTATACCATGTATGACATATTTTAATAGACTGTCATTGCGGTATGGTGTCTATTAATGTTAGTATTTTTCTAGAGTTAAGTGGGTTGTTTAGAAATTTTTAGGGCAATAGATATCAGTGATGTTTTGAAGAGGAAAGTAGTTTAATTTGGTTCACATTAGTGCGTGTAAATTATTAAGGGTGCAGGAATAGATGTTTCTAAATATTATGTGAAAGTCAGTTTCTATGAATTTGTTACTTAAAAGTGTGTTGTAGAGAAGAGTGGTTGTGTGCACATATAGTTAAAGAGGTAGGTCACATAAAAATTATCGTAATTACCGGTAAGGGAAGTGGATGTGAAGTATATGAAAAACAGTGATGGAGTGTCACAAATGAATTGCATTATTAAATATTGTGTATTGTTGCTTACAAAGGATGCATACTTGGGTAGTAAAGTGTTAAGTAATTAACGCAAATAATTATTTGGAGAATAAGTGAAAAGTGCCTAGGAAAGGGATGAAATCCTTAATCAAACATTATTAAGTAAGTAGTAATGACCTGCGGTCAATGTACAGAATTAAATATATTTGGTTGTGATGTACTATAATTATAGGTATACAAAGTAATTGTTATATTCATTGAGTCCTTTTGGTTGTATGGAGTCTAATAGATATATACATCTACATTCTGACTTCTTCCAGATTTCCTTCTCTTATGCCCAGAGACATTTTCTGTATCACAGCAAAGTCAGTGATTCCACTTTTGTGAATTTTTAGAAAATGTCGTGCCACTGATGTGATACTTTTACCTTTTGATACATCATTTGTGGCATTTTTAATATTATTGGCATGCTCCAAAATTCTTACCCTTGCTTTGTGGGTTGTCATGCCTACGTAAACTTTCTTGCATGAACAAAAAGAACATAGATCACTCCTGTCGACCGACGTATAGTGTTGTTCTAATTTGTGAATTTTGCCTGTTTTGTCAGTGATTTGTTTGATTTTAGTTACATATGTACATGCTGAACATGAACCACATGGATACATTCCTGGGTCTTTTGGTGTTTTCTTTAGGATATGAATCTAGTGGCTTTGAACCAACTGATCTTTTAGATATCTGGGTATTTTGTACCCTGTTGTTATTTTATGCCCTATCATAGGTGCAAGTGTGGTATCATTTTGTAGTATGTGCCAATTTGTATTCATAATCCCAATTACCTGTTGCATTTGGGGATAGTATGTGGTAATTAATCTTGGACATATTTCTTCTTGATTTTTGGCTTTAGGTTTTAATAAACTGTTTCTATCTTGTTTTAAAGCTGCCATTCTGGCTGATTTCACTGATTGTTTACTATATCATCTTTGGATTAGTCTTTCCATCATTTCAGTGCTTTCTTGTAAATATGTTTGTACATTGAAGCAATTTCTTTGCAGTCTTATAAATTACCCTTGAGGTATTACTTTGAGTGTACTTGGAGGGTGGGCACTGGTATGGTGCAATAAGGTATTTGTAGATGTTTATTTTTGATACACTGGCTCATGGACTCTTGCCACTTACATGAAAGCAATGGAGACAGTCTTGGAACTTTCTAGACACTCTTTTGAAAAAGAAGACTAAGGTTGACACCTAGGATAGTCTTTATTAATGAATATTCACCATTAAGCAAACAAATACAAAAATACTATGTAGGCATTGGCATTTATTGAAGGTCTCTAACCCTGAGGTCAAAGACTTTGAGAGTTTCCCCATGCCAGCTTTTAGAAGCGCTAGGAACCTTAAGGACAAATTGGTAAAAGCAGATGTTGGTTCAAATAAGAGTTTGGGCCAAAGTTATATTGGGCTACCAGAATTGTAACAGTATAATAAAAAGCCCTACTTGTTCTCATGCATGAACAGGAAAGAAATATAAGTTAAAGGGATACTATACATGTAATACCAATTTTGCAGTATATTTAATTAAGTGTCCAAGTGATCTGGGGTATGTAGGAGAAGACCACTCGTAAGGTCGCTGAGCGTATAAACCATCATAAAAGCAATATTAGATTGGGGGACCTGGAGGAACCAGTATCCAATCATTTTGTTACAGCAGACCATCAAGTGAGCCAGTTGAGGTTCCAAATCCTAGAACAGGTAAAAATTCAAAGGAGAGGTGGGGATAGAGATAAAATACCTTAGTATAGGGAGCTATACTGGATTTATAAGTTAGGGACAATGACCCCAGGTGGGATGAACAGGGAGACTGACTGGAATATGGGCTTATAATATTCTTATAATAGATTGTATAAAAATAGCAGTTTATTGCATTGTGATTCCACTAGGTGCAGCTGCTAGTATGTTGAATTGAATGATTTTAATAAGGGGTTAACCCAGGTGTGTGGGAGGTGTGGGTTGGAGCCTATTTAAGGCTGGTTTTACTAAGATTGTAAACTAGACATGACTAAGGATGTAAATCTGAAACATTGTCACTATTTCTTGATATGTTGGCTTAAATAAAACCTAAATATTTTACATTGGTGGTGCTGCTATCTACTTCTTTGAATGTTTCACTTATAGATACATGATTCTCAGAGGTATTATTCACACACCTATGCTAAATATTAATATCTAGAGAGTTTAAGTGTTTTTCAACGTGTATGATTGAATAGTTAAACCAATGAAGATAAAGTATGAATGGTTCAAAAATTGTTCCTGTATTATTCAGTGAGAATTTTTCCTATATAATTGTAGGGGTAAAGCACTCTTTCTTTCATGTAATTAGCAAGAGTCCATGAGCTAGTGACGTATGGGATATACATTCCTATCAGGAGGGGCAAAGTTTCCCAAACCTCAAAATGCCTATAAATACACCCCTCACCACACCCACAAATCAGTTTTACAAACTTTGCCTCCCATGGAGGTGGTGAAGTAAGTTTGTGCTAGATTCTACGTTGATATGCGCTTCGCAGCAGGCTGGAGCCCGGTTTTCCTCTCAGTGTGCAGTGAATGTCAGAGGGATGTGAAGAGAGTATTGCCTATTTGAATTCAATGGTCTCCTTCTACGGGATCTATTTCATAGGTTCTCTGTTATCGGTCATAGAGATTCATCTCTTACCTCCCTTTTCAGATCGACGATATACTCTTATATACCATTACCTCTACTGATTCTCGTTTCAGTACTGGTTTGGCTTTCTACTACATGTAGATGAGTGTCCTGGGGTAAGTAAGCCTTATTTTTTGTGACACTCTAAGCTATGGTTGGGCACTTTTATATAAAGTTCTAAATATATGTGTTTAAACATTTATTTGCCTTGATTCAGGATGATCAATATTCCTTATTTCAGACAGTCAGTTTCATTATTTGGGATAATGCATATGAATTAAAACATTTTTTCTTACCTTAAAAATTGACTTTTTTCCTTGTGGGCTGTTAGGCTCACGGGGGCTGAAAATGCTTAATTTTATTGCATCATTCTTGGCGCGGACTTTTTTGGCGCAAAAAATTTCTTTGTCATTTCCGGCGTCATACTTGTCGCCGGAAGTTGTTCGTGTTTGCGTCATTTTTTTGAAGTTTTGCGCCAAAAATGTCGGCGTCACCGGATGTGGCGTCATTCTTGGCGCCAAAAGCATTTTGGGCGCCAATAATGTGGGCGGCTTTTTTGGCGCTAAAAAATGTGGGCGTCATTTTTGTCTCCACCTTTTTTCTCACATTTATTTAAGTCTCATTTTTCATTTGCTTCTGGTTGCTAGAGGCTTGTTCATTGGCATTTTTTCCCATTCCTGAAACTGCCTTTTAAGGAATTTGATAGATTTTGCTTTATATGTTGTTTTTTCTCTTACATATTGCAAGATGTCTCAGATTGACCCTGGATCAGAAGCTACTTCTGGAAAAACGCTGCCTGATGCTGGTTCCACCAAAGTTAAGTGTATCTGCTGTAAACTTGTGGTAACTGTCCCTCCGGCTGTAGTTTGTGATGAATGTCATGATAAGCTTGCTAATGCAGATAGTATTTCCATTAGTAATATACCATTACCTGTTGCTGTTCCATCAACATCTAATACTCAGGATGTTCCTGTTAATATAAGAGATTTTGTTTCTAAATCTATTAGGAAGGCTATGTCTGTTATTCCTTCTTCCAGTAAACGTAAAAGGTCTTTTAAAACTTCACATTTTTCAGATGAATTTTTAAATGAACATCATCATTCTGATTTGTCTGTTTCTGATGATGATTTTTCTGGTTCATAGGATTCTGTCTCAGATATTGACACTGATAAATCTTCATATTTATTTAAAATGGAATTTATTCGTTCTTTACTTAAAGAAGTTTTAATCGCATTAGAGATGGAGGACTCTAGTCCTCTTGATACTAAATCTACTAAGCGTTTAAATTCGGTTTTTAAACCTCCTACAGTTATTCCGGAAGTTTTTCCTGTCCCTGATGCTATTTCTGAAGTAATTTCTAGGGAATGGAATAATCTGGGTAATTCATTTACTCCTTCTAAAAGGTTTAAGAAATTGTATCCTGTGCCATCTGACAGATTAGAGTTTTGGGACAAAATCCCTAAAGTTGATGGGGCTATCTCTACTCTCGCTAAACGTACTACTATTCCTACTGCAGATAGTACTTCCTTTAAGGATCCTTTAGATAGGAAAATTGATTCCTTTCTAAGGAAAGCTTATTTATGTTCAGGTAATCTTCTTAGGCCTGCTATTTTTTTGGCTGATGTTGCAGCAGCTTCCACTTTTTGGTTGGAGGCTTTGGCACAACAAGTGTCAGATCATAATACTCATAGCATTGTTAAACTTCTTCAACATGCTAATAACTTTATTTGTGATGCCATCTTTGATATCATTAGAGTTGATGTCAGGTATATGTCTTTAGCTATTTTAGCTAGAAGAGCTTTATGGCTTAAAACTTGGAATGCAGATATGTCTTCTAAGTCAAATTTGCTTTCCCTTTCTTTCCAAGGTAATAAATTGTTTGGTTCCCAGTTGGATTCTATTATTTCAACTGTTACTGGGCTGCTAATCGTTTTCGTTCCTTTCGTCAGAATAAGGAACAGAAGCCTGATCCTTCCCCTAAAGGAACAGTTTCTGTTTGGAAACCATCTCCAGTCTGGAATAAATCCAAGCCTTTTAGAAAGCAAAAGCCAGCTCCCAAGTCCACATGAAGGCGCGGCCCTCATTCCAGCACAGCTGGTAGGGGGCAGATTACGTTTTTTCAAAGAAATTTGGATCAATTCGATTCACAGTCTTTGGATTCAGAACATTGTTTCACAAGGGTACAGAATAGGTTTCAAGGTAAGGCCTCCTGCAAGAAGATTTTTTCTTTCTCGCATTCCAATAAATCCAGTGAAGGCTCAAGCATTTCTGAAATGTGTTTCAGATCTAGAGTTGACTGGAGTAATTGTGCCAGTTCCAGTTCTGGAACAGGGTCTGGGGTTTTACTCCAATCTATTCATTGTACCAAAGAAGGAGAATTCCTTCAGACCAGTTCTGTATTTAAAAATATTGAATCGTTATGTAAGGATACCAACATTCAAAATGGTAACTATAAGGACTATTCTGCCTTTTGTTCAGCAAGGGCATTATATGTCCACAATAGATTTACAGGATGCATATCTGCATATTCCGATTCATCCAGATCACTATCAGTTTCTGAGATTCTCTTTTCTAGACAAGCATTATTAATTTGTGGCTCTGCCGTTCGGCCTAGCAACAGCTCCAAGGATTTTTTCAAAGGTTCTCGGTGCCCTGCTATCTGTAATCAGAGAACAGGGTATTGTGGTATTTCCTTATTTGGACGATATCTTGGTACTTGCTCAGTCTTCACATTTAGCAGAATTTCATACGAATCGACTTGTGTCATTTCTTCAAGAACATGGTTGGAGGATCAATTTACCAAAGAGTTCATTGATTCCTCAGACAAGGGTAACCTTTTTAGGTTTCCAAATAGATTCAGTGTCCATGACTTTGTCTCTGACGGACAAGAGACGTCTGAAATTGGTTTCAGCTTGTCGAAACCTTCAGTCTCAATCATTCCCTTCGGTAGCCTTATGCATGGAAATTCTAGGTCTTATGACTGCTGCCTCGGACGCGATCCCCTTTGCTCGTTTTCACATGCGACCTCTTCAGCTTTGTATGCTGAACCAGTGGTGCAGGGATTATACAAAGATATCACAGTTAATATCTTTAAATTCGATTGTACGACACTCTCTGACGTGGTGGACAGATCACCATCGTTTAGTTCAAGGGGCTTCTTTTGTTCTTCCAACCTGGACTGTGAACAGATGCAAGTCTGACAGGTTGGGGAGCTGTATGGGGGTCTCTGACAGCGCAGGGGGTTTGGGAATCTCAGGAGGCGAGATTACCCATCAACATTTTGGAACTCGATTTTCAGAGCTCTTCAGTCGTGGCCTCTTCTGAAGAGAGAATCGTTCATTTGTTTTCAGACGGACAATGTCACAACCGTGGCATATGTCAATCATCAAGGGGGGACTCACAGTCCTCTGGCTATGAAAGAAGTATCTCGGATACTTGCTTGGGCGGAATCCAGCTCATGTCTAATTTCTGCGGTTCACATTCCAGGTGTAGACAATTGGGAAGCGGATTATCTCAGTCGCCAGACGTTACATCCGGGCGAATGGTCTCTTCACCCAGAGGTGTTTCTTCAGATTGTTCAAATCTGGGGTCTTCCAGAAATAGATCTGATGGCTTCTCATCTAAACAAGAAACTTCCCAGGTATCTGTCCAGATCCAGGGATCCTCAGGCGGAGGCAGTGGATGCATTGTCACTTCCTTGGAAGTATCATCCTGCCTATATCTTTCCGCCTCTGGTTCTTCTTCCAAGAGTGATCTCCAAGATTCTAAAAGAGCGTTCGTTTGTTCTGCTGGTGGCTCCAGCATGGCCTCCCAGGTTTTGGTATGCGGATCTTGTTCGGATGGCTACTTGCCAACCTTGGACTCTTCCGTTAAGACCAGACCTTCTATCTCAAGGTCCTTTTTTCCATCAGGATTTCAAATCATTAAATTTGAAGGTATGGAGATTGAACGCTTGATTCTCAGTCATAGAGGTTTCTCTGACTCCGTAATTAATACTATGTTACAGGCTCGTAAATCTGTGTCTAGGAAGATATATTATCGAGTCTGGAAGACTTACATTTCTTGGTGCTCTTCTCATCAATTTTCCTGGCATTCTTTTAGAATTCCTAGAATTTTACAATTTCTTCAGGATGGTCTGGATAAAGATTTGTCTGCAAGTTCTTTGAAAGGACAAATTTCTGCTCTTTCTGTGTTGTTTCACAGAAAGATTGCTAATCTTCCTGATATTCATTGTTTTGTACAGGCTTTGGTTCGTATAAAACCTGTCATTAAGTCAATCTCTCCTCCTTGGAGTTTGAATTTGGTTCTGGGGGCTTTACAAGCTCCTCCGTTTGAACCTATGCATTCTCTGGACATTAAATTACTTTCTTGGAAAGTTCTGTTCCTTTTGGCCATCTCTTCTGCTAGAAGAGTTTCAGAGTTATCTGCTCTTTCTTGTGAATCTCCTTTTCTGATTTTTCATCAGGATAAGGCGGTGTTGCGGACTTCATTTAAATTTTTACCTAAAATTGTGAACTCTAACAATATTAGTAGAGAAATTGTGGTTCCTTCATTGTGTCCTAATCCTAAGAATTCTAAGGAAAGATCGTTGCATTCTTTGGATGTAGTTAGAGCTTTGAAATATTATGTTGAAGCTACTAAAGATTTCCGAAAGACTTCTAGTCTATTTGTTATCTTTTCCGGTTCCAGGAAAGGTCAGAAGGCCTCTGCCATTTCTTTGGCATCTTGGTTAAAATCTTTGATTCATCATGCTTATGTCGAGTCGGGTAAAACTCCGCCTCAAAGGATTACAGCTCATTCTACTAGGTCAGTTTCTACTTCCTGGGCGTTTAGGAATGAAGCTTCGGTTGATCAGATTTGCAAATCAGCAACTTGGTCTTCTTTGCATACTTTTACTAAATTCTACCATTTTGATGTGTTTTCTTCTTCTGAAGCAGTTTTTGGTAGAAAAGTACTTCAGGCAGCTGTTTCAGTTTGATTCTTCTGCTTATAATTTCAGTTTTTTTCAATATAAGATTAAACTTTATTTTGGGGTGTGGATTATTTTTTCAGCGGAATTGGCTGTCTTTATTTTATCCCTCCCTCTCTAGTGACTCTTGCGTGGGAGTTCCACATCTTGGGTATTTATTATCCCATACGTCACTAGCTCATGGACTCTTGCTAATTACATGAAAGAAAACATAATTTATGTAAGAACTTACCTGATAAATTCATTTCTTTCATATTAGCAAGAGTCCATGAGGCCCGCCCTTTTTTGTGGTGGTTATGATTTTTTTGTATAAAGCACAATTATTCCAATTCCTTATTTTTTATGCTTTTGCACTTTTTTCTTATCACCCCACTTCTTGGCTATTCGTTAAACTGATTTGTGGGTGTGGTGAGGGGTGTATCTTGTATCTAAGATATCAGATCAGACATGTAGCATGGTTAAGCTTGTCAGCACTTCCATTCTCAAAAGGGGATAAATAATACAAGTTTATTGCAAAGTTGATTCACTACCCATTTTTAAACATTTTGGGCCAGCTTACAAGTGGCATGCTATTTAGCAGTTTCACTCGAGCATAAACTTCGCTAAGAATAATCTTTCTTTCATGTAATTAGCAAGAGTCCATGAGCTAGTGACGTATGGGATATACATTCCTACCAGGAGGGGCAAAGTTTCCCAAACCTTAAAATGCCTATAAATACACCCCTCACCACACCCACAATTCAGTTTTACAAACTTTGCCTCCGATGGAGGTGGTGAAGTAAGTTTGTGCTAGATTCTACGTTGATATGCGCTCCGCAGCAAGTTGGAGCCCGGTTTTCCTCTCAGTGTGCAGTGAATGTCAGAGGGATGTGAGGAGAGTATTGCCTATTTGAATGCAGTGATCTCCTTCTAAGGGGTCTATTTCATAGGTTCTCTGTTATCGGTCGTAGAGATTCATCTCTTACCTCCCTTTTCAGATCGACGATATACTCTTATATATACCATTACCTCTGCTGATTCTCGTTTCAGTACTGGTTTGGCTATCTGCTATATGTAGATGAGTGTCCTGGGGTAAGTAAGTCTTATTTTCTGTGACACTCCTAGCTATGGTTGGGCACTTTGTTTATAAAGTTCTAAATATATGTATTCAAACATTTATTTGCCTTGACTCAGAATATTCAACTTTCCTTATTTTTCAGACAGTCAGTTTCATATTTGGGATAATGCATTTTAATTTAACATTTTTTACCTTAAAATTTGACTTTTTCCCTGTGGGCTGTTAGGCTCGCGGGGGCTGAAAATGCTTCATTTTATTGCGTCATTCTTGGCGCGGACTTTTTTGGCGCAAAAATTCTATTTCCGTTTCCGGCGTCATACGTGTCGCCGGAAGTTGCGTCATTCTTTGACGTTATTTTGCGCCAAAAATGTCGGCGTTCCGGATGTGGCGTCATTTTTGGCACCAAAAAGCATTTAGGCGCCAAATAATGTGGGCGTCTTATTTGGCGCGAAAAAATATGGGCGTCACTTTTGTCTCCACATTATTTAAGTCTCATTTTTTATTGCTTCTGGTTGCTAGAAGCTTGTTCTTTGGCATTTTTTCCCATTCCTGAAACTGTCATTAATGGAATTTGATCAATTTTGCTTTATATGTTGTTTTTTTCTTTTACATATTGCAAGATGTTCCACGTTGCAACTGAGTCAGAAGATACTTCAGGAAAATCACTGCACAATGCTGGAGCTACCAAGCTAAGTGTATCTGCTATAAACTTTTGGTATCTGTTTCTCCAGCTGTTATTTGTATTGCATGTCATGTCAAACTTATTAATGCAGATAAAATTTCCTTTAGTACTGTTACATTACCTGTTGCTGTTCCGTCAACATCTAATTTTCAGAGTGTTCCTGATAACATAAGAGATTTTATTTTTTAAATCCATTAAGAAGGCTATGTCTGTTATTTCTCCTTCTAGTATACATAAAAGTCTTTTAAAACTTCTCTTTTTTTCAGATGAATTTTTAAATGAACATCATCATTCTGATACTGATAATGGTTCTTCTGGTTCTGAGGTTTCTGTCTCAGAGGTTGATGCTGATAAATCTTTGTATTTGTTCAAGATGGAATTTATTCGTTCTTTACTTAAAGAAGTGTTATTTGCATTAGAAATAGAGGATTCTGGTCCTCTTGATACTAAATGTAAACGTTTAAATAAGGTTTTTAAATCTCCTGTAGTTATTCCAGAAGTGTTTTATCTCCCTGATGCTATTTCTGAAGTAATTTCCAGGGAATGGAATAATTTGGGTAATTTATTTACTCCTTCTAGACGTTTAAGCAAATTATATCCTGTGCCATCTGACAGATTAGAGTTTTTTGGGACAAAAATCCCTAAGGTTATGGGACTGTCTCTACTCCTGCTAATGTACTACTATTCCTACGGCAGATAGTACTTCATTTAAGGATCCTTTAGATAGGAAAATTGAATCCTTTCTAAGAAAAGCTTACTTATGTTCAGGTAATCTTCTTAGACCTGCTATATTTTTAGCGGATGTTGCTGCAGCTTCAACTTTTTGGTTAGAAGCTTTAGCGCAACAAGTAACAGATCATAATTTTATAGCATTATTTTTATTCTATAACATGCTAATAATTTTATTGGTGATACCATCTTTTGATATCATTAGAGTTGATGTCAGGTATATGTCTCTAGCTATTTTAGCTAGAATAGCTTTATGGATTAAACTTGGAATGCTGACATATCTTCTAAGTCAACTTTGCTTTCCCTTTCTTTCCAGGGTAAATAATCATCTTCGTTCCTTTCCTCACAAGGAACAAAAGCCTGATCCTTCATCCTCAGGAGCGGTATCAGTTTGGAAACTATTTCCAGTTTGGAATATATCCAAGCCTTATAGAAACCTATAGCCAGCTCCTAAGTACCTATGAAGGTGCGGCCCTTATTCCAGCTCAGCTGGTATGGGGCAGATTACGTTTTCTTCAAAGAAATTTGGATCAATTCCGTTCTTAATCTCTGGTTTCAGAAACATTGTTTCAGAAAGGTACAGAATTGGCTTCAAGTTAAGGCCTCCTGCTAAGAGATTCTTTTCTTTCCCGTGTCCCAGTTAACACAGCAAAGGCTCAGCATTTCTGAAATGTGTTTCAGATCTAGAGTTGGCTGGAGTATTTATGCCAGTTCCAGTTCTGGAACAGGGGCTGGGGTTTTATTTTATCTCTTCATTGTACCAAAGAAGGTCAATTCCTTCAGACCAGTTCCGGATCTATCATTATTGAATCATTATGTTAGGATACCAACATTCAAGATGGTTACTGTAGGACTATCCTGCCTTTTGTTTAGCAAGGGCATTATATGTCTACAATAGATTTACAGGATGTGTATCTGCATATTCCGATTCATCCAGATCACTTTTAGTGTCTGAGATTCTCTTTTTAGACAAGCATTACCAGTTTTGCGGCTCTACCGTTTGGCTTAGCCTCAGTTCCAAGAATTTTTTTCAAAGGTTCTTGGTGCCCTTCTTTCTGTAATCAGAGAATAGGGTTTTGGTATTTCCTTATTTGGACGATATCTTGGTATTTGCTCAGTCTTCTCATTTTCGAAGAATCTCATACGAATCGACTTGTGTTGTTTCTTCAAGTTCATGGTTGGAGGATCAATTTACCAATCAGTTCATTGATTCCTCAGACAAGGGTAACCTTTTTAGGTTTCTAGATAAATTCAGTGTCTATGACTCTGTCCTTGTCAGACAAGAGAAGTTTAACATTGATATCAGCTTGTCAAAACCTTCAGTCACAATCATTCCCTTTGGTAGCCTTATGCATGGAAATGTTGGGTCTTAGGACTGCCGCATCAGATGCGATCTCCTTTGCTCGTTTTCACATGCGACCTCTTCAGCTCTGTATGCTGAACCAATGGTGCAGGGATTACTCAAAGATATCTCAATTAATATCTTTAAACTGATTTTACAACACTCTCTGACATGGTGGACAGATCACCATCGTTTAGTTCAGGGGGCTTCTTTGTTCTTCCGACCTGGACTATAATCTCAACAGATGCAAGTTTTACAGGTTGGGGAGCTGTGTGGGGGTATCTGACGGCACAAGGGGTTTGGGAATCTCAGGAGGTGAGATTTCCGATCAATATTTTGGAACTCCGTGCAATTTTCAGAGCTCTTCAGTCTTGGCCTCTTCTGAAGAGAGAGTTGTTCATTTGTTTTCAGATAGACAATGTCACAACTGTGGCATACATCAATCATCAAGGAGGGACTCACAGTCCTCTGGCTATGAAAGAAGTATCTCGAATTTTGGTTTGGGCGGAATCCAGCTCCTGTCTAATCTCTGCGGTTCATATCCCAGGTATGGACAATTGGAAAGCGGATTATCTCAGTCGTCAAACGTTGCATCCGGGCGAATGGTCTCTTCACCCAGAGGTATTTCTTCAGATTGTTCAAATGTAGGAACTTCCAGAAATAGATCTGATGGCTTCTCATCTAAACAAGAAACTTCCCAGGTATCTGTCCAGATCCCGGGATCCTCAGGCGGAGGCAGTGGATGCATTATCACTTCCTTGGAAGTATCATCCTCCCTATATCTTTCCGCCTCTAGTTCTTCTTCCAAGAGTAACCTCCAAGATTCTGAAGGAATGCTCGTTTGTTCTGCTGGTAGCTCCGGCATGGCCTCACAGGTTTTGGTATGCGGATCTTGTCCGGATGGCCTCTTGCCAACCGTGGACTCTTCCGTTAAGACCAGACCTTTTGTCTCAAGGTCCTTTTTTTCCATCAGGATCTGAAATCCTTAAATTTAAAGGTATGGAGATTGAACGCTTGATTCTTGGTCAAAGAGGTTTCTCTGACTCTGTGATTAATACTATGTTACAGGCTCGTAAATCTGTATCCAGAGAGATATATTATAGAGTCTGGAAGACTTATATTTCTTGGTGTCTTTCTCATCATTTTTCTTGGCATTCTTTTAGAATACCGAGAATATTACAGTTTCTTCAGGATGGTTTAGATAAGGGTTTGTCCGCAAGTTCCTTGAAAGGTCAAATCTCTGCTCTTTCTGTTCTTTTTCACAGAAAGATTGCTATTCTTCCTGATATTCATTGTTTTGTACAAGCTTTGGTTCGTATAAAGCCTGTCATTAAGTCAATTTCTCCTCCTTGGAGTTTGATTTTGGTTCTGGGGGCTCTTCAAGCTCCTCCATTTGAACCTATGCATTCATTGGATATTAAATTACTTTCTTGGAAAGTTTTTTGTTCCTTTTGGCCATCTCTTCTGCCAGAAGAGTTTCTGAATTATCTGCTCTTTCTTGTGAGTCTCCTTTTCTGATTTTTCATCAGGATAAGGCGGTGTTGCGAACTTCTTTTGAATTTTTACCTAAAGTTGTGAATTCCAACAACATTAGTAGAGAAATTGTGGTTCCTTCATTATGTCCTAATCCTAAGAATTCTAAGGAGAAATCGTTGCATTCTTTGGATGTTGTTAGAGCTTTGAAATATTATGTTGAAGCTACGAAATCTTTTCGTAAGACTTCTAGTCTATTTGTTATCTTTTCCGGTTCTAGAAAAGGCCAGAAAGCTTCTGCCATTTCTTTGGCATTTTGGTTGAAATCTTTAATTCATCTTGCCTATGTTGAGTCGGGAAAAACTCCGCCTCAGAGAATTACAGCTCATTCTACTAGGTCAGTTTCTACTTCCTGGGCGTTTAGGAATGAAGCTTCGGTTGACCAGATCTGCAAAGCAGCGACTTGGTCCTCTTTGCATACTTTTACTAAATTCTACCATTTTGATGTATTTTCTTCTTCTGAAGCAGTTTTTGGTAGAAAAGTACTTCAGGCAGCGGTTTCAGTTTGAATCTTCTGCTTATGTTTTTCATTAAACTTTATTTTGGGTGTGGATTATTTTCAGCAGGAATTGGCTGTCCTTTATTTTATCCCTCCCTCTCTAGTGACTCTTGTGTGGAAAGATCCACTTCTTGGGTAGTCATTATCCCATACGTCACTAGCTCATGGACTCTTGCTAATTACATGAAAGAAAACATAATTTATGTAAG